>NC_045746.1:18979027-19046954 GCF_008692095.1 Etheostoma spectabile | reverse complement strand
TTACAAGTCTCCCAAGGGTCCCGTCCTCGTTCGCTGCATCAATGCTGCAAACAAAATGCTCTTGATGAAAATTCAACCTTAAAATCTTTCAATAGTCGTTGTATTACAATGACTGGGATGACGTTGGTGACTGATTCTATCATTCAAGACAAGGCAACGGACACCTGCTGCACTCAAATGATTCAGTTTTACTTTTGAAGGTAAACTGCTGTTAAAATATACATATAGTCAATGTAACATCACTCTTAATCTGGAATACTGAAAGGTTTCCCCTATAACAAAAGCTAATACAGACAATTTCAGCCCTTTAATGAAAAATCTGAAAAAGAAGAAGTAAACTCACTGCCAGTTTGTTCCATTCCACGAGAAGTCAAAGACATAATTGTTCAGAGTATCGCCACACTTCTTCCTGGTTTGCTTGTGAGAGAAGATGTTCCCCCGAAACTCAACAACAAAGGTGGCTGGTTCAATGGTTTGATGGGTAAACACACCTCTACCTGTAACAGCAAGACAGCCCACGTTGCTCTATTGGCCAACCATCCCATTGATATGCCTGTGTGTAGAAATCTATAGATCTCAAAGAGGATAACGTTTAAATAAAGGTTTTAAAAAAAGAATAAAATAAAACAAACCTTTAAAGGGGTCTATAAACCGTTCCTCCAGGAAGGGTTTGTCTCTACAAACTTTTATGTGCTCCAGGGCATCTTGCTCAGGAGTCAGTTGCCTGTCTTGTTGCTCCGCAGCATCTGAAAAAAAGTTATCCAAAAATGACCAACAAGAGCACCTGGCAGCGCCCGGGAGGTGAACTGACATGGATTGGTTACAGGGAGTAGTTAATTTCCCTACATACCGTTCTGCTGAAGTGAATTATCTGATTCTTCAATGTCTTCCTCAGCATCACAGTTTTTAGGGTTGCCCTGTTCCTCATCTGGCTCTAATTCATCTAAAATAAAAAGCAAGATATAAAATGTGTTAATTTGTAGTTCAAGTAGATTGTTTCTACTAAACAATCACTTCCATGTCAGTATCACACTGGATACATACCTTCAATCTCAATTTGGTCCAGAGAGTTTCCTTCAAATCTTTCAAGAGAACCCTTTTCCATTGCCAGTATAAGTTTTGCAATTTTTGCCAGTTCCACAGCTGCTTCTGGCAGGCGATAATAGTCCCTGTCAGCCCGGATGTCGTGGCCCAACAGTTTACCGAGTTTATCCAACTCGTCATTCTCCAGGTAAAGAACCTGGAAGACTCTAGCAATGTGCTTGTGAAGATGCATCGCCCTGAGATGCTCTGGGTTCTTTGCACCACACAGAATGGAAAAAGCCCTGATGCACACCATTCCGTGATGGAGGCTTGTGGGAGAAGAGTCAGGTTTTGCAAACAAGAAAGGATTGTCTTTGTGTACACCACATGCTTTTCTTTTGTTCACAAGCAACGTTATCGCACTGACCAGTTCAGAGGTCAACAAGACAGCAACATTCTGGCCAGTCCTGCTTGGAATATTTATCCTAATGAAGTGCTTGGACAACACTTGAGTAGAGTCGGCTCTCTCCTGGAATGTCTTCAGTGTCATTTTTGAAACCTCAGGTGCGCATTGGCTGAAGACTGACGCTTGTGCCAGTGTCACTTTGCAAAGTGCATTGTAGACCTGCTGGCTTTCATACTTCTCCATGCTTTCAATAGCAGAAGCTGTGGTCGTTTCTAGGTACCTGAAGAACAACTGCACATCCTGTGTGAATAGTATGGTAGACGGGTTGTTCACTCGTCGTCCACTCAACGAAGCGAGTGCTGTTTGGGAGACAAGTTGAGACCATTCTTTTGCACACAGTTTCATGAATGTTTTTGTGTCTCTCATCTGCTCATTGCAATCCGCTCCAGAGAGGACAATGGTGCCTAGTTTCTTCAGTGAATGTCCTAATTTAAAAGCAAGACTTGGTTTGTTATAGCTCTGCGTCTTTTCATCGAAACCAGCGAGGTCTTTGACAGCTTCAACAACTTTGGAGAAGTTTTTGGGTTTGATAGCATCTTCGAAGCTAAATATTGACTTTTCATGCAGTGCTAACAAAAGTCTTCCCATTTCTCGTAGCTTCTGTCTGATGTGCTCACTTGGATTATTTCCATGCTTCTCAGATAGAGTCTGTGCCAGCTGTATTAGAAGGAAATCATTTTGAACTGCTGATGCAATCTCATCTTGTTTCATATTTAAGAGCATCTTCCTCAGAGCAGAAGGAATCTTTTTGGAGAGCGGTAACTCTGCAAGAGCAATCTCACCTAAGACTCTTGTTTTACCGCCTGTTGCAGGGTTTGACGTGCTAGACGGACATCTGGCCTCATGTCTCCACATTTCCTTACGTCCATCCATGCCTTTATGTTGTTTAGAGCTGGAAGCAGCCTCATCCTCCTGCAGGGTGCACAAAGCATTGTCTGGTTGCAGCATAAAAGTCCCCGTCATCTCTTGAGAAGAGTCTAAGTTTGCAAAAGGTGAATTGTCCCTAAAATCCAGCCGACAGTTGATGTTTCCAAAACTATCATTGCCATGACTAGGTCCACTGCCGTGTAGTTCGTCACCATCATCACCAGAGAAGGGATTTTCAAAATTGGAAGCTGATGAGTCCTCCATCTGGAAACACAGTACAAACAAGAAGTGTTACATACAGTACTTTATTTCATACATACATGTACATGCACAAAAAACAGCTT
This sequence comes from Etheostoma spectabile, assembly GCF_008692095.1. NCBI lineage: Eukaryota > Metazoa > Chordata > Actinopteri > Perciformes > Percidae > Etheostoma > Etheostoma spectabile. The sequence goes on along the minus strand of NC_045746.1, from coordinate 19,044,254 downwards.
TGCTAGTAGAAACGACACACAACCCACAGTTTATTTTAATTTTATCAGTTAGCTTAAAGGCTCTGACACACCAACCCGGCCGACTGTTCAGCCGATCGTGGGCAGAAAAGGCAATCGGACTGATTAGTCGGCTCCTTCCGCCCAAAAAAAGGAAGCACCTCTGACTTGAGCGGGCATTCTGCATGTGCACAAGACGTAATACGTCTCCTTAACAACAGGTGGCGCTAATCTGTATTGTCGCTCAAAAATTGGTGAGATGTGTGTGCCCTTAGAAGATGGCTAATAAATAAATATATGAATACAGACAAAATGTATAATAAATAAAACCATTAGATAATTAACTAATCCAATACATTCTAAAAAAAAATAATAATAATAATAAAAAGTTGCTTATAATGAAATGTTATTTTAACCTTAAAGAGTTATATTGTGTATCAATTAACATTACTGATAAATATTCTCCTGCAAATGAACATTAAACACATTTACAATACAGCACATTTACATTTGTCAATTTGTCATCTTAAAACTCTCTACAACAGTTTACTGTATGTACTTGCTGTTGAGTTTTTTTATGCATTTTGACACAAAAATAAAAACAAGTTCTGTGATTTACAAGTGTAATGTCGTTTGCTCTTAATACAGAGCGGTAGGCCTAGAAACTATCTCCAGTCAAAACCTTACATCACCTTACATATAAAACATATCATACACAGCATACTCAGTTGCCAGTTTATTATATTTTATATATTTCCATTTTGTTAACTATTTATATCAATGAGAGAAGGCTCTCTCTATAATACAGTTTGAAAAAAACCTGAACGTTATAATTGTCAAGAAGGGAGTATTAATTGCAGGACCGAGACTGCGTTAGTTTTATCTAGGTGTACCTAATATAATATTGAGTGACTGTAATTTAAAATCAAAAGCAAGACTCCTTCATTAACATAAACTTACATTTGATCGCCATGGGTAACAGGAGTCCCCGTAGTTGTAAGTTATCTCCTCGCCTGGAGATATTTCTGTCACAGCAAACAGGCACAAGTGTGGCTTTCCCTCACAGACAACTGTCTTCATTTCACAGTTGGGACTAACGTGATCATCGTTTACAAGTCTCCCAAGGGTCCCGTCTTCTTTGGAGGCATCAACGCTGCAAGCAAAATGCTCCCATTGAATTTTTAAAATGACTGCACTTAACTATGTTGTTTTGGTTTTTGTTGTTCTAGAAATCAATTATGGAAAACATCTGCACCATGTTATTGTAACCTGTTGCTATGTTGTTGTTTTTTGCATTGTTCTAAACTTGTAAATAAAATAAATAAATAAGCTGTGGATAACCCAACCAGGTCTCTTTCTGACTAAACTTACCACCACTGTGCTCCCTTCCATGAAAACCTAAACAAAAAATTGTTAAGAGTATCCCATTTCTTCTTAGGCGTTGTGTCTTCGTGAGAAAAGATGTTCCCCCGATATTCAACAACAAATGTTGACGGTTCGATGGCCTTGTGGGTAAACACTCCTCTCCCTAGGAAAGCAAAGATTAACATGAAAACCAACGTACATTACAGTCAAGTGTAATGACCAATTTGCATGAACATTGTTTTACCACACACATAGTTCCGATCTGCAGTAAAATTACATGAATTTATTTTGACTTTTACTATGCAGAAAAATTCAAATTCCCCCTCAGTCTGTTGTTTGACTTTAAACTGGTTATTGTAAAATGTCCCAATATGGGTTACTTTTAAAATTGCTTTTTTTTAGTTTTGCATCTTCACCAGAAGGCACTTATTTCATTTCCAACTCCTTCAAACAAACCAGTTAATGTTTTGAATCATTCACATCGTAACAGAAAAAGGACACTGAAGAACTGACCTCTTTAATATCAGTAGAAATGTATATAAATAATAAATGTATAAATGTACCTCCTACCTTTAAAGAAGTCTATAAACCGTTCCTCCAGGAAGGGTTTGTCTCTACAAGCAACTATGTGCTCCAAGGCATCTTGCTCCGGACTCAGTTGCCTTCGCTGCGTCTCCATGATAGCTGGAAAATATCCAAAGATAATAGATTAGCTTTGGGTGATACAGGAGTGTTCATGTTAATTATATAGCAGGCAATATAGAGTTTGGGCTGATTGGTAATAAAGTATATTAAATCAGTTGCCAATCTACACATACACAAACATGTAACTATAAGGTGTTAACCTTTATTAAACCACCAAAATTTGTCCAACAATATAGAACAAATATATCAAAACATTGTGTCTATGATGCAAGTAAGGTCTGGCGTGGCAGTGTGGTTCAGAGGTGGAGTGGTCACCTCATAACCCAAAGTCATGGTTATGGTTCAACCCTAGGCTCCTCTTGTCATATCAAAGTGTCCCTGAGCAAGTACTGAACCCCAAGTTGCTCCACTGCTCCTAATGCTAGGATGGGTTAAAATGCAGAAGGCAAGGCAGCTTTATTTGTAGAGCACATTTCAGCAACAGGGCAATTCAAAGTGTTTTACACAAAAACAGTTAAAAAGAAATCACTAAATTTACTACATTGTACTGTGTGTATGTGACGACTAAGAATCAAGAAAATCCATAACTCAGGCAGCATGTGCAAAAGTTCACTACATAAATTTCTGCAGTGTTCCTTTTTTCCAAAAACAAATGTATACAAATTACTTTTTCTTATTTGATCATCAGATGATCCTGATTACATCTTTCTCTATTTACAATAGCAAAGGCACAGTTGTTTGTTGAAAACTGGTACGAACACAGATTAAGAAGCTTTTCATAACTTAAATGTAATGTTTGCTACTCTATCCCACTGTTGTCAGGTTAGTCAATATGTGAAATTCCCTATCTGCAGTGCATTGGCTGCAATTACACAAACAAGTCAGTAACTTGGGTATGAATAGAGACCCGTGATGCCTAACTATGTCCGAAAGTAAAGCTAACTAGCTGGCCTAGCTGGCTGCTAAATGTTCTGTCTAATTGTGTTTGTGTGAAACCAGTTTTGTTAAGATAAAGTGGTATCTGAATGGTGTTTACTTTCTACTGTACACAAACCCTGCTAGCATGCTAACACTAACTAGAAGGTGTTGAGTACGTTTGGAGTGGTTTGCCAACACTTTGCCCACTGCTATTGATTTAGATAAATGCAGTTTCAAAACATATATATATTTTAAACACGTTTACCTGTGCTTCAATATCCCAAAGTAGAAGCCATAAGGTGTCCAGGTGTAGCTAACACAGTGGCAGCCATGTTTCCTTTCTATCGTCTGCTCTTTCAGACTTCTTCTTCCTCATTTTTGGCAGATTACCACTTTTGTATTATACCGCCACCAACTGTACAGGAGTGAGTAGTACCACGAACTTCATTGAGTCTAGGCTTGAAATAATTAAAAACAAACATAACAAAAAAACGTATTAAGAAAAATAAATAAAAAAGCTCCCTTGTCATACCATTTTCTAGTATATCGTGTATTGATTCATCTCCTTCCATTTCCTACCAGTCTATTCTATTATCATTATATTTCTCACATTAAAAAAGTACATGCATGTTATAACTACATCTTCTTTGTCTTGGCATTCAATACATAAGCATATCAGAGACACGTGAGCATAGACCGTTAATATTAATAATATATCAATACATTTACTGTCTATGGTCTGAAGTGAGCGGCTGCAACTCTAGCCAATCACTGACTGTAACGTCACTGAGTAACTCTAGAAGTAGCCAATCAGCGGTAGTGGATGTCTTTACTGTCCAGAGGGGTCTAAACGCCCGAAATTAGTGCAGTGCGTGGTTTGAGGACACAGAAACAGGGCCCCATATTCAAGCTTACACACATACAGTAAGCAAAACATTTTATAATTAAATAACTTAAACCGCTGTAACTGTTATCTCATAAAACAACTAAGTTTAAAAATGTTTTATTTAAAACCAACATACAATAGAAAATACTCCGAACCTTGGCAGCCATATAAACTGGGGGTTAATATAACCAAGATATTAAACATGAAGGGACAGCATTTCTGTACTTTATTTTATGTTCAAACGTCACTGTAATCTCACAATCAAATGTCCAGTCCTTTCACAGTCAGATTATCTGATGAATTTGCCTTCTGTATAGATGTATCTTTTACATTTTACCATTTTGCAAGTTGGAGAAGCTGCTGGAACATCAGTTATACCAGGAGATATATAATGGTGTGTCATGGCACACTTTGATTTAATCAAATCTAAGCTTACTTATGAATTCCAAGACATTTTGTTTAGAAGAGTTTATGCGGTATCCGCAGGAATGACTTTCCAAAAATCATTAGGGTATAAAAACTGCCAAAATCTTGGGCCTGGAAATAAGCATGTGCTCTTTGACTGATACCAAATCATTGCATTGATAAAAATCCAACATTAACTGCAGGTTTGCAACATAACAAGATGGTTGGTGACTTAAATCTACATAACAGAAAAGTGTTTTCAGTTAGTCTTCTCCAATGGGTATTTACTCACTGAAACCAACTGAAATCTAAATTGTTTTTGTAGCAAAGAAATCTAATTGCACAAGAATGTATATAATCATAACATGGAAGGGAAATAAAGTATTATTTATGAGAATCAACGATTCACCAGATAAAAAACAGAAGACAGCTATGTGTCCTGCTGAGCAGTTGACAGTCTGAATGTTGAGCTGAGTATCTCAGTCCAAAAACATGTGGTTAAGAAAGGATGACTTTCTTTGCAGTTCTGTACATTGTAGGTGAGAGAGATATTTATTCCCGTCCGCTTGTGTTTATTGGGCCACGGTTAAATGAACATGTCAGTGTATCTACAAACATTTAAACCACAAGCTACTGCGCCAATGAGAGATCACTTCTGCTCCTTGTCACTCTGAATCCCCATCTTCCGCCTCGTCAGGTATAAATGGTGGATCATCGGGTGTCTTCTTCTCCATTGCTCCATCTCTTCTCGCTGTGAGATGAAGCTCTCTGACAGTGAGGATGCGGATGAGCATCCCCTCCATGGTGATATCGTCTAGAGGCGTGGAGGAATACCACAGCGGGCTGTTGGGGACGCAGCAGCGCTCAGGGTGAAGGTAGAACAGGTTGGTGCGCTGCTTGACGGACTCCGAGCTGGATGGGAGACAGTTATGTCAACATTGTGATCAACAGATTTAGGAGACCAATGTGTAGCGCTAAGTTTCATTTCAGTATAAAGTCTGTAACAAATTAAAATTCTTTGGCAAAAATAGACAACAGCCAGAGGGTTTCAATATTTGCCAAGTTAAAATTTTATACATATTAAAAGGATAGTTTCATGATTTTGAAGTCCATCTGTAAACAATAGGCAGGTGCGTATGAAGAGTAAAACAGTTTTTCGTGGCTGTAACTAGTTCAGTGTGGTGCTATACTTACCACTTGGAGAGGTAGAACTCGTAGAGTCTGACAGGACAGCGGAGAGGGTTTTCTGTATTCTCCATCATCTCCAGGATATCCTCTTTACTCTCCTCCTCCTTGCGTTTCTTTGCCGGCATCTCTGAATCTGAAAAGGACGCAAACACAAACACCTTTACACCATGTCTAATATGAATTCATTTCAGTTTTTGGGAGTCCAATTTAACAGTACTGCTGGTTAAGAAATACTGTAAATAAGGTACTTTCCAGTTACGCATATGTAAAGTGAAAAACATAAAAACTCAAACTTGTGTTCCACCCCCTGGTGTAGCAGTTGTGCGGTTTAATAAACTTGCACTCGATTAAAGATGTTAACACAACAGATACACAAAAATAATGCTGACATATCCATAATATTTCCTTTGCTTTTACTTTTTCTTAAAAAAAAAAAATACTGTCTGCAGTGTTTTTTTAAATGTTTACAATGTAAAAATTTCATCTTTGTAAAAAGAGTACACTAGACCTAAAGTGTATGAGATACATGTCATGGTAAAAAAACAAGGTTTTAAGCAGATTCAGGGTTGTCCGTGTCAGTTTGTGCCAGAACTCTTCAAAAACATTAAAAACAAATAGACCAATTATTCATTAAACACATGTTTTTTTAAATGTTTTTGCTGGCTTTTGATGCCAGTTTGTTTCTCTTTAACATATAATGGTTCAGGTATTGCAGATTTGACATCGATCTGAAATTATTCTAAATATCATATAATGTGAGTGCTTATTTGCAAAACATTCCTGCCTGCCAAATGCTTGACTTCCAAATACATTCTTGTAAAAGCACAACATTTGTGAATGTTCAAAATGAAAGTTTTCAAACTCAAATAACTTTTGATGGATTTTAATATCTATCATATACGTTACATTTGGTCCAAATGAAATACCTATATGTTCTATACCTTCAGTCGTACTGGGGCCCGACTCGGGCTCATTTATGGATATTGGCGGGTAGAAGCGCAGGAAGGTGGTCTTGGTGTTGTTCTGGTTGGTTTTGGTGCAACGCATGACGTGAGCAAAGGACAGCTGGCGGTGCTGCTCCACCGTGGTGAAGCCAAAGTACTTGCAGCAGAAGAAAAGGAGAGTGTTGAGGAGGACGATGGGGGAGTACGCCCCCAACTGTTTACAGTCCCAGAGAAACTCCTCCTCCACACGGGAATGGATGTAACCTGCAGAGAGCGGGAGAGAGACCCGTTATAAATCTGGTCAAAAGTTGGTTTATTCACGTAAAATAGAAACTCAGGAGGAACACAAACAAAAATGTTGACAGAATACAAATTGCATAAACATGTATAACTCACCACTTGCTGTGATCGAGGGCTTGAAACCTCTCAGCATATTATTGAACTCAGTGGAGAATTTATTGTAGAAGCGATCCATGAATATGTTCTCCACACGACCGTTCTCAAACAGGTACTACAGAGGCAAAAGATTTCATGGTCATGATGAGATATGACATAGCTGTCATTTATTTCACTATAGTATATCTAGATTATAGTAGTATAATCTAGATTTACTATATTACTACTATGTAGTAGTTATAGTACTACTGATGCAATACTTTTTAGTAGATGTGACTTACTTTTACTGTTTACTAATCACTTTCCGTCGTATTGGAAATGCAAGTTATTGCTAAAGCAAACTCTACCTTTCCTGATGTTGCTGCTTTCAGGGTTTACCACACATAGGTTCTATTTGGTCGCCCTGCCCAGGTTGAACGAGATCCACCCACGTAGACAACATCCGAATCACATATTCTTTCCTCCAATAACCAATGTATTCTTAAAGCGCACAAAGACCAGCTGCCTCCAGCCCCTCCACCTCGTAAAATTGTGCTCCGTGTGCACGACAACGTCACCATTTCACTTTTCATTTCATTTCACTAACTGCCTTCAGTTCTCGTTCTCTGTGCCTGAATCCATTAGCTGTATTTAAGAACTTGAGCCCGAGTAAAACCCATGATTTTATAAAGTTGGCTGTAAAAGTTTTAAACTACAACTCAGAGTTATATGACAGAAATCTTCAGATAAGATCTTAATGAATGTAACAAGGACATGTATAGTAGCTTACAAAACTGTGTGTTTACAACCCCCAAAACACGGATTAAAACACTTTTTTTTTTAAAAACTGATTATCTACCAAAAAAACTAAATAATTAACTTTACATAGCCTTAGACTTATATGATTTAACAGGAAGTAGTAGGAGACAGTGTTGATATTTTAAATAATATGTAACTTTTTGTATGGATCATAATATTAAGGTTAAGTTACATTAAATAGCCTATTTGGGCTCCACGTAATCAGGTATTTTGGCTACACTTCATCTGTATCTTTATCATCTTTAAGTCTGACATGTTTAACATGTAAATTAGGGATTGACCAATGTGGATTTTTTTAGTGCAGATACCGATCGGCATTCATCTCACCCAAATTGTGTGTGCAATGTGCATCATAAGGATGGGTGCACTGCATATGGTTAACTGTGCAAGGGTAAATGCTTTCATCAACATCTACAACACAGCCGTGGTGATGTAATGCTTGCTGGCATATTATAAGACAGATATAATTACGTCATCACAAAATGTCCTTTGTCAACAAATTTAATTAATTTAAGAAAACATTAAACCTGAAAAGTAGCCAATGAAATAAAACGCTTGATTCATAATTTAAGACTGCCATGGTGCTAGTGGTGGAGGGGCAGTACATGGTCTGCATGTGAACTGCAGCGTCTCCAGCAACACAGAGCGGTCTGTAAATAATGCAGGGAACAACTATTGGCGAACGCCGCAACAGCGTATCGGCCGATGCACGTAAAAATGCAAATAAAATCGGTCTATCATTAATGTAAATAGTAGTTGTATAGTAAATAATTTCGAAATTATCTGTTAATATTATATAGCTTAGGCATTGTTTTCAATAAATAGATCATAAACCGTGGGAAAACATTGGCTTCCCATAAAAACCTTTCCACTAACAAAACGGAAAGATTCTTTTATTGTGAAGTTAAAGGAAATGCAATGTCTTTGTCAGCAAGATATGGACACATTTTGCGCTATTGGGTCAAACTTTCTCTGTGTGTAAAAAAAGTCTTGCCTGTTGAATGCCAAGGCAGAGGTAGAACAGGCTGTCGGGGGAGTACGGCTCTCCGTTGGTTCGTTTCACCTCAGCAATAAAGCAACAGAGGCCGTAGCTCAGCTCAGCAGTGGTGCAGCGAAGAACGTCCTCCTTCAACTCCATGGGACGAGCTGAAATTAGGACACAAGGAGTCCAAAATAAAGTGCCAAGATACAGTGTAGAAGACATGTCACAGCATCAAAATGACCTCAAATCAATAACTTGACCCATTCTATCAGAGACGGAGGTTTTAAAAATCACTGCCAGTCTAATGGCTGCTCAGGCATATCTTCAAAATCTCTTTAAAGACTTCCTTCATAACTCTTGAGCTTGATACTCTCTTGTTGGGTATCATGGAAAAAATTGTCCACTTAATAGAACAATACAAGTGCATGATCTTGGATGAAGTAAAGGAACTATCAAGACCAGCTTTAGCGGTTGTATTTATTGTCAAAACTTACAACCAAAGCGTGGCGTCTCCAGGTTGGATTGAGTTTGCCTCCACTGGATCCATCGCTTCCAAGAGTCAACACCATACTGACTCTTCAGTTTTGGGAGTTCTATAGCCGAGGCCTGTTTAGAAACGCCTTTTTGAGTTGACGCTTCAGCTGCCTTAGACCGCTTTGACTTACGACCCTTAAACAGTAGAGAGAGAGGAGGTTGCATCATGGTTAGGGTGATACAAAGTGATGTGTGAGGCCAACCTATTCTATCTCTAGCATGTTTGAGGGTTTGGCACTGAACTTTGTACTTTAGGGTACCCACCAAAATACATTGGCAACTAAAGGTACTGTTGGGTACTGGCACAGAATTCCAGGTACCTGTACTGGTTCAAATGTGAACGGTACCCAACCCTAATGGTTGGTATTTTCAGTATCCTAACTACACATTTATTTTTTTAGCAAGTAAAGTCAAATGGAAGCTAAAATGCACAAGGCAGCATAGTAGCTCTTCCCAGGCAACTACCATCTTTTCTCGGGTTTTCCTGTGAGCTTGTCGTCGTCGCTGAGCGACAGGAGGGCTCGGAGGTCGCTGGGACTGCTCTCTGAGCCGGGCCATTCTCTCCAAGGTTTCTGGAAATCACAACAGATGAAACATTAAACCAAGCATTCTAAAATGCTTGCTTTTAACACACACAAAACACACACACACACACACCCACAACACACAACACACACACACACACACACCACACACACCACACACACACCACCACACACACACCCCACACACACACACACACACCACACACACCACACACACACCCACACACACACACACACACACACACACACACAATGTGTGAGTAAGTGAGTGTGTTTTAAGAGTGAATGGGGATAGTTTTCATTTATGAGACAGGAAAGTTCGACTGTGAACATGCAATGACAATAAAGGCATTAATTCATTCACGTAATACCCTTCAATTCAACTATTTAAGTATAAAAGGACATACAACTCAAATGTTGTTTTTCATGTCATGCACTTATAAATAAATCTCCTCACCAACAGTAAAGTCAGCTTCGATGTCCATGGGAGGCGGAGCTGAAGGTGGAGGTGGGGGCTGGAAGTAATGCTCACTGGCCACAGGAATGTCTAGAATCGGATTGAGCTTATCATCGAGACCATCAGGTCGACTGGGGGACCTTAGACCTGCATCAGAGGTGTCCTCCCAGTTGTTGAGGAAACTGGTCAAGTCGTCTGGGTCCAAATCATCACTGTAGTTACTAGTGTGCTCTGTGAAATAAACGTAATAGGAACTCGTCACACAGCATGACACATTTTCTTATATTAAAGTGCTCATATTATGCTCATTTTCAGGTTCAGAATTGTATTTTGAGGTTGCACCAGAATAGGTTTACATGGTTTCATTTTCAAAAAACACAACATTTTTGTGCTGCAGATCCTGTTTTCACCCTGTGTGTTTATGTCTCCGTTTTAGCTACAGAGTGAGACATATCACTTCTATACTATCTTAGTTAGGAGTTGCACATGCTCAGTAGCTCGGTAAGATCCATCAGCTAGATAACTCTTTCTCCAACTTTGGTCAGAACACGGCAGGATTAGCTGAAGGAGCACTTGTGGAATACCTGCAGAACAGGGACATGGAAGTAGTTCTTTTGGAGATTATGGTGAACTAGAGTGTGTTGTAGCAGTGTTTTGCCATTGAGAATGAGCTAGCATGCTAGCACTAGCATGTGCTACGGTTACCCACCTAATCTCGGCTAGTGACGTAAAAGCCGTGCATATTTTGAACAGCTCACCCGGAAACAAACAACATGGATAGTTTTTTCCCAATTTTGTATGCTTGTGAAAGCACCAGAGACACAAAATAACACCCCAAATCAAAAAGTTATTTTTTTCATAATATGGGCGCTTTAAAAGCAAAACATTTGTGGGAAATAATTTACATTGAGAGAGAAATAGGCCATGAGTAATGGTGACATAAAATCCTAATATGCATGACAAATCATCTCATTGTATATATTATAGTCAACTTATTCTTGTTCTTCTTCTGTTACGAGGTAGTATGATCAATGACAGTAAGGATTAAGTTATTGCATCATGTATAGTGTCTTTCAGTTGTCTGGGTAACAGAACCCAGGGCACTGATTGGCTATGCTAAGCCAACATAAATAATAATAATTAACATAATCAGATTTAACAAGATATGTATGTGAAAAATCTTGCTAAGGATTTTGCTAAGGATTGAACTGGCTGGGTCACGAAGACCTAGGCAAAATTAAAGAAGGGAAGTAGTAGAGATGGGGAGTAAAGATTGAATAAAAAATATGATCTGATCAAAGCATAAGTTGCGTGTGTAAATGTGTCCAACTGACACGGCCCTGCTGTACAGAAAGTCTATGCCTGTAGTAATGCGTTCGGAACAGCTTAGTATGCTTATAAAATGTAATTGTTTCAAATAAATCTGCATAGATTAACCTCCTGTAATCTCCGGTGTCTTTGTGGCATCCTCCCCACACCATTTCTTCTGTACTGAGGCCGCTATAGGGTCTCTCGCAGTCAGTACACAAATTACTTAACGTTTTAAGGCAGAGTTTCTGAATGTGGGCTGTATGGATTGAGCATTTTGATACTTTCCTAGTATTTATATAGCACTTCAACCTGCTTTATAATAAAAAAGACATGGAAATGTTATTATTTTACAATATAGGACCTTTAATTAAAGAATAATGCCGGCAAACCAAGAAAACCAGCACTACCTTTTATATTATATCTAATTTTTAAAATGAGATATTATTAGATATTACCCTTGTCTTGAATGTTTGTCCAGTTTCCTAAAACCATTATGCTTCTTTTCACTGTTTCCTTAAACAAAACAAAAAAGAGGAAGAAAAAAGAAACTACTTTAAAACTGATTCTCTTACCTGCTGGAGCAGCTGCTGCATGTCTCTCTCGGTCTTTCTCCACCACTTTCTCCTTTGGTCTCTCCTCTTTGTCGTTCTTCTCATGTTGTTCTGCAACCATCTCCGCCATGAGGATGAGCTCTGCCTCGTAGGGGTCAGACGGGATCTTTTCCTTGATCTCCTGGATGGTTTCCACAATGCGTTCAGCGCTGTCCATTGTAACAGGTAGGAACATGGGTACAGGCAGCTGTGGTAGAGAGAGGAAGAGTTTAAAGCTTATGAGGGTCTGTGATGAAGATGAAGATACTGTTATCGATAATTCTTTCACACTACAGAGAATCAAACACTCAGACCAAAGGTGTTTGTAGTGTGTAACGTACCGGTACTGGCATGGCCACAGGTCTGGGGGTACACTGGCTGTACATGTTCATGGGTACAGGGACATACACTGGCACTGGGATAGGAATGATCATGATTTTAGGGAGGACATCATCTATGGAGAGGGGGGGAAAAAGAAAACGTTCTTAAATTGTGAGGGTTTACAAATGAGTAAATGTTTCAACATAAGCAAGGCTGTAGTTGATATATGTAAATAAATAATAGAAACGGGTCAGCACATTCCAAAGTTTTATATTAAAAACTGAATATGAACACCACACGCGCGCACGTGCGCACACACACAAAATCTTGGTATAATTTTTTTTTTTTTTAATTATTACGTATTCTAGTTGGCTCCTGCTAAGCCTGGAGTACAGTAGCTAACAAAGTATATAAAAAACTTACTTAAAAAGCGGTGGACACAAAGCACTCAAAGCATTTGGCCTGATAAATATTTTCCCTGGTTGTGAAAAACAAGTAGATTCTTAAATGTGAGGTAAAATAAAAACCTTCTCTTTAAGCCTGTAAAATATATATTATATACAAAAAATATATAAAATATATACTGTACATGTGATGTAGACATGATAATCGGATATTAAATATAAAGTAATGATCTTTGTGTTTTAGTGTGTTTGTTTGTCCAACTGTAGAGCAGAAATGTTGTTACCATAGAAACACTGTTGTCTGGTTGTCTTTTACCTGTCTGTGCTTCGACATCAGCGGTCTGTGTTCTACAGGAGACCCCTTTGTTCTGCACCATCGGTTTGCAGAGCAGGGCCTTGTTCTTCAGGATTTTGGGGGCAGGAGGAGGAAGAACTTTCACTGTATCTTTCTGAGGAAGGAAATAAAAATTAACAAGAATTAATGAATTTTCAAAAAACAAACGGAGCTTATGTCAGCCACAGCAGAGATCCTCACAAACAGCAGTCTCTAAAAGCGTGACGTGGCTGAACAAAATGCACCAAAGACTCTAAGAGTGTGTGCACACCGATACTGTGCAGGCCACAGCACATAACTTTTCCTCGTCATCTTGGTCCATAGATTGAGGGAACTAGGCCTGCTTAGTGTTTTCACTACGCTAAAATTAGTACTATCATGTTTCACCTGTTTTATTCAATTGAAGCTTATTTTCACCTATTTTATTCTTTTAGATGCTTGTTTTTATGTCTTTTTGTACTGCCTTTTTTGCTTTTCATCTGTATTGTTTAAAGCACTTTAAATTGTGCTGTTGTAAAGAGGTGCTATACAAACAAACTTGCATTGCCTGGATTGTTTAACTATATCATAGTGCGCAACTGTATAGAAACCTGAATTTTACTGTGCATAAAAGACATATAACATAACATACAACAACTTACATGCCCAGAGATCTTTGATTGTAATACGCTGCCTGTGGAGACAATGACAGGGTATGAAACTTTCACAGTCAACACTGGAAATTGATTGAGCGAGCACACAACATGTTTCTCTCTCTTATATATTTGACATGTAGTTCATAAACTCCTGTGTTTGTGTGTTGGGTACTTTGCTGGGCTGTTCTCTCAGTTCTGTTGCCTACTGGAGGCCCTGCAAGCGAGATGACGTTGCCGATGACAGGTGTGGCCTCCTCTTTATCTGCAGAGTGAGAAAACGCCAGGAAACACAAAAGGAGTTGGCAGGGAACATCACCAATTGATTTCATAACATTTTAATTAAGAAGTCAGGACTAAAAATCCCAATACAGGAAAATAAAACTTGAAATGGCAACAATACACACCTTTGAAGATCTCGCCTTGGGTGGCCACTTTCTCACAGCAGAACTGCAGCAGACAAGTCAGATCACAGAAGTGTTTGACTTCTCCCACCATGGGAAGACTCTGCTTCAGTTTCCCTTTGCGACCGCAGGTGTCACACTTTGCAACCTGAGAGCCAACAGTGAGTAAACATTAAGATCACCGTGGTCATTCCCGATTTTTTCTTTAGTCTAACTATGATTTTAACAACTGCATTGAGGTTTGCTTACATGGCAGAACAGCATGGTGTATTTGGACCTGCATTCCTCAGAGCAGAACTCCTCGGTGGAGCCTCCATACTGGGCCGTCACCAGCTTCTTGGACACGCTTTGGCAGTAGACACAGGAGTGACAGTGTTTCCCCCAGTTTTTAGTCAGGTCGTGTCGAAAGAGGAGCTTACAGCCTGGGAGGAAGGAGAGGAGAGGCTCAGGGTCACTATGCATGATTATTTACACACCTTTTCAAGATGCAAGTGTGTTGTTCAAACATGTTCAACCCAACTTTTAAATAATGATATGCATTGAGGATTTGTGATTGGGATTTTTCGTATGTACAGTATACATTTCCATCTGCCTCCTTACCATCGCTGCAGAAAAAGCAGTCTTTGTTGTTGATTCTTTTGGCGTCTCTGGTGATCTTTTCGATCTTACAATATTCACACACGCTCGTCACAGCGTTGTCCTTCTTGAACTCGTGAGCACAGTCCACGCTACAAACAAAAACTATCTTGTCCTGCAAACATAGAGATATAAACACTAAATCACCCGACAGCATGCACATCACATTTTCCAAATTTCAGAGCTAGAGAGAGACTATTAATGGAAAAGGCTAAACAATGGTTGTTAGATAGTATTTTTAGGTATATTTTTCGGGTTTCAGACGATAACTGACAACATGCAGAGGCTTTGCGCTTTATGGAAAAAATGTGATGTCATTGCTTGCACACCCTCGCAACGACACTGCAGCAAGCATCAAATTAGCTGAAAATGCTGTGGAGGAATTTTCAAAAACAACCAACAACGCTGCAGCTAATGTGGAACTTTCTGTTGAAGTCTTATTTTTAAATTCCGATAGCAAAAAATGCTCGTTCACAGACATATTAATGCCTTACCAACACTGATGTATGTTCATATTTGTCCTTTGCTTAGCATTACATCACATTTCGTGACGTAGGTTTATTCAATTATATCCAGAGGTATTTTGGTCTACGGATGTTGAGAACACCTCTTGGAAACCAAATGTACCTAGAGGATTCAGATGAACTCACATATGCGGTTTGGTCTTTCGTTGTCAGGTTAAGCATTCTCTATAATAATGTGGATATCTTTACTTTTTAATTCATTGATATTAAAATACACTAAATGTCTGCTTCCCAATTCTCTAGTCATTTTAGTTCTAATTTTTTAGTATTTCTTACTGTCAGGCACTGAATGTCTGTCTGCAACTTGATAAAGGTTGGACTGTAAAAACATCAAGAAAAGATGATGATGGAAAGACATTCAGTTTCCATTTCATAAGGGACACCTAGCTATAATTAATAAAGTATAACAGTCCTGCAATGAATTATCCCTTCATGAAGGTGTTGATTCAACTTTGTGAGGATTTTGGAAAAGAGGTTTGTGGTGGTGCTGTTGAACTTTATAGCATTAAACAGAATTGTTTCTGTTATCTCACAGACTTTGTCTTGTGTCATTATTCATTACATCATCACATTACATTGACTGTCAACTGTATGCATAATTGCACTTTCTTAACTCAAATTCTGCTGCTCTTATTTTCCTCATTGTACATTTCTTCTTATTTTTACTTTTTATATTGTTTACTTGAATGTTATGTTTGTCTGTGGACCAAATTGGTTAAAATGTCTTGTTGTCACCGTGGGATAGAGGGAAACGCAATTTCGATTTCTTTGTATGTTTTGACATGTGAAGAAATTGACAATAAAGCTGACTTTGACTTTGACTTATTCTATCTTCCTCCCCTTTGTTTCTTAACTTTCCTGTTGTGTCAATAGAAATCCTGGCCACTAAAAAATAAACGGTAGTATTCAGTCTCTACACATGGAGACACATAGTCTCTATACATATTAGAGACTTAGAGAAGTTTAAGTCAAAGTCTCTAATCAGTGCATTACAAAACTTATTTCTATGTAACAGTGTAAAGATCCAGCTTCCTGTCATGTGAATATAAGAACCCACACTAAAACTAATTCCTATTCACTCACACGCACACACACACCCACACAAACACACCACAAAACACACAAACACACACACCACACACACACACCACACCACACACAACACACACCACACACACACCCACACCACACACACCCACCACACACACCTCCCTTACCTTGATCTGGATGACTTCAGGTTTAAAAGCTATGTTGCGGTTACACTGGGAGCAGTTCAGTTTCAGAGGTTCTTTGGGGACGTCTTGTAGAGTTTGAGTAGGAATGATGGCCGGGATTTGGGTGGATCCCAGTGGTAACTTGGTAAAAATATTCACCTGTTTCTGAGACTTCTTGAACTTATCCTGTCACACAAAAAACAAGTGTCTTGAGTGAAAACCACTGCAATACTAGTGCAACACTTTAAAGGTGTGTTCTCCATAAAAGGACAACAACTTTCAACAAATAAACCACTTTAATTTATTCTCACAATAAGGCAAACCTCATTACCTGAAAAGCCATGACACAAGGAAGAGTGCAGAAGTTCCTGATGGAGGTATCTGACATGGCCAGGTGGTAGGCCGGCACCGAGTTTTTCCCACAACTATCACAATTTAACCGAGCCCCTATGGAAAGAGGATTTTTTTTTTAAGAAATAAAATGAAATAAATACACATGAGTGAAGTATTAGTTGCCAAAATCAAAAGCTCAGTCATAAGAACTACCTTTACCTGATGCACTGACAGACTGAACCTTGAATGCCATCACACAGCTGCTGCTACAGAAGAGGTTAACAGAGTCATCACTGTTTTTGTTGTCAACAGTTTCTGACAACAACCGGGTAGTGCGACACATCGTACAAGCCTTGGTTATCTTCGTTTTCTATTATAAGATACAAAAAAAAGAATGTTAAGCTGTGCAGACATGGTGAGCTTTTTAATGATATTGTAAATTGTGTTAACTTCACATTTGAATCTGCCTTCTTGCGTGTCCAGACCCCACAACTTTTAAATCCGTAAACTGCTGCGCAATTATGCCCAGTGACAATTCCAATAAAGTTAATTCATTTGCAAGATAGAATAGTGGAGATAACGGAAAAGGAGGGACATCCAGCATGTGAGACATCATCCATCTTTTATGATCCAGCATGTCTCACATGCATGTCTCACATGCTGGATGTTGGACATGCTGGATGGCTTTATCCAAGCAATACACATCCGTTAAGCCAGATACGACTAGAAAAAAAAAAGTAAGAACTAGAAAATTGTTGCTGAATATTTTCATGTTTTATGACATTCTTGCCAAATGAGTATGCCGGGTGTCATCTGTACCAATCATAACCAAACAAATCCCTGTTAGTGTTTTTGAATGTTCCTACCTCTTTGTACTTGGCCAGACACTCTGCATTGCACAGAGTTTTGTTGCTGTCATCCATCTTCAGCATGAGCGGTTTGATGTGGCAGTAGGAGCCGCAGTTCGCACAGCCAGCCATGGACAGGTTGTTTACGATGCGGAAACGGTTAAAACAAGCGTCACTGCAGATCTTGTGGACGGCACCGCTCAGGATTACCTCATGTTTACTCTACAGGAGGGATGACATAAGAACAGTGTATGTTATTTCAGAGATCCATCTTTTTTACAGGGCCAGCGAGATAAAGAAAAAGAAACTGGTATCACTCAGCAGAATAGGAAAACAATTCATATGATGTTTAATGAATACAAATCTTAAATAAAATGAAGAAAACAAATGTCCTTTCTGCAAATGTCACTGTTTTTAATAGCTTTTCGGTGTATTCTTATTCTTAAAAGGAAGTAGGAAAACGTAAAAATTTCTATGTTTTTAGATTGTTTTACAGCTATTATTAGTTGATCGGCAGGAAATCAGTTGGCAACAATTTTGATAATTAATCGTTTCAGAAATTTTTCAAGCAAGTAATTCTTCTGGAAGACTCTAGAAAAATTACAATGGTGATTTTAAAGATAAAACTCTTAATCAATTGATCCAGCAAATAATTGGCAGATTAACTAATAAGGAGAAAAACAGTAACTTGCTATTCTGTTTTACTTACGATGCAGTATCTGGTGCACATGCTGCAGAGTGACTGTGGTCCTATTGGCTGTGGTACTGTTTTAGTGGCTGCGGACTTCCTGTAGTTGAAGGACGTCAGGCAGTTCTGGCTGCAGAATTCCTTCATGCCGCCTTTATCATCTGGAGCCAGAATGACATCCTGAGGCCGAAATATCAACCTGGGATAAATCAATAAGAGATCCAAATTCAGTCATCTTTTCTTTGGGTCATGAACTTTCAGTGTATACAATACACAGGGAATTACGCTGCCTTTTCTCACACAGAAAAATCCCAAATGGTCGTAAGTTTGGAAAGATGACGTTGTTTTCTGTTGTACTCACTTTTGGCAGCTGTGGCAGACCTTCGAGACTCCTTTGACTGTGGGCAGAGACGTGGTGAGGCAGGAGGTGGAGCAGAAGAGCGCTGGGGAGCCCTTCCTCTGGAAAGCAGTCTGTCCTTTTATCAGGCTCTTATTACAGTGAGAACAGGACATGTGCAACGATGAGGGGTTGGTGGTGGGTTGCGTCTGTGTTTCTGCAGCTGGGCTCACAGAGAAGACCGATCCAATCTTCAAGTCCTCCTGTCAATAGCAGAACAGAGAGACAGGGGTCAGTGTTGCCCCAGTGAGTCTGGATGTTAGCTGTGGAACTTTGCCGGCTTTGTCTATCTGTTGAAGTGATGGCTTTTTTGTTATCACTTTTTTTGGTCATTGAAACATGGATTAGTTTTGAAGTTCCTTACAGTTTTATTCAGATTTGACAGGATCTTTTTTTATTTATTGCTGCTCTTATTTTCTTCACTGTATGTGCCTTCTTATTTTTACTTTTTATATTGTTTACTTGAATGTTATGTTTGTCTGTGGACCTAATTGGTAAAATATGTCTTGTCTCCACCGTGGGATAGAGGGAAACGTAATTTTGATCTCTTTGTATGTCTTGACATGTGAAGAAATTGACAATAAAGCAGATTTTGACTTTGATATTTACGCAAAGAGCTGCAACCTGGAGCAAATCATTAATCCATGCAGTTGGCATGAATGAAAAGTAAAAATATAGGCAAGAGAGCATTGGTCAGATTATTAGTGAAGTTGTGTGTTGTTTGGCCTTTTCTGCTTCAGTCGCACAGCAACGTTTTTATAGACTGGTCTGATATGAGAGGAATCCCCTCAACAAATTAAAATTATCATCTTCAGTGTTTCACAATTAAACTGATAAAGAAACCAATTTTACTTTTTTAGCGTTACAAGCCTACAATGTGTGTGTGTCCCACCTTTGCAGTATTGGGCTCATCTTTCACACTAGCTGTAGGAGGTATTAGAGCTTGTTCATACTCTTCGTCTATTGGCTCATCCTTCACCTTGACCAAAGGTGGTGAAGGAGATGACTTGATTGGCTGGGTAGCAGCGTGCACGCTTTCCTACAACAGGGAAAAAAGAAGTAAATGTTAGATCTATTTACAAAGTTGAAATCAGACATTTGGAAGAATCACAGCAATGTAACAGCTTTAACACCAGAGCTGTTTTAGTTTAAAGCTGAAGCAGATTTTCTTACTCACAGTGTCTAATCTTGGTATTGACATCTTAACTATTTTCATTCCGTTCATTACGGTCACTGGTGATGAGCTGTCACTTCCTACAAAAACATGAGGAACATGTGAATAATGGTGCAAAGGTAATAAAGAAAATAAATACACTTAATACAAATAATTAGATATATAAAGGCCAGAAATTGTCAAAGTGTAGCCATAGCTGGACAGTGTAAGATGTGAGGAAGCATTATTGACGTCAGAATTACCAGTTCTGTGTCCCGGATTGGATAATACACAATCTACTATAACCAGTACACATTTCAGCGTTTAACTGTGTAATGTGCACTCGTTAATAGCTACAAAATCTGGAAGGATTGTCTCCTATCAGCCATTTCAAGAGCTTAAGAGATTTCCTTTAGATAGCTGGTTATTTTTACACTGTTTGGTAAAAGTGTGCACTGAGAAAACACCCCAACACCATCGCTCTGAGGTCACTCGCCTGTACTGGTCAAGGCTTCAGACAACGGAGACGAGCTGGACTGGATCCCGTCTAAAGACACTTTCACGTTGTCCTCCTCTGCAGGAGTTAATACAGTGGGTTTCTCATCAGCTTCCTCCTTAACAGAGTTCTTATCCTCTGCTACTGAGGCTGTAAGAGAACATTTTAAAGACAGTTAATGGGATGCTATTAGAGCCGGCCTTTATTTACATTCACAAAAAGATGAAGCCAGCAATGTGACGCATTCCATGTTTCAAAAGAGCTAATGTTTAGACATAGTTAAAGATACTGTAAGCGATGTGTTTTTTAGGCTACAACATTTTTGTCACATACAGCAAACATCTCCTCACTATCCGCAAGCTGCCAATCCCCTCAACACATTGTAAAAAAAAAAACCGCTGTCTGTTGCGGACAGCCCCGGCTCCACTAACTCCAACAAAAAAAAACTGGCCAACATAGGCCCTGAAAACATAAACAAGTGGTTTGTTACAAACCAGTAACCAACAAGGGTTAATAATAATTCATACGTAATTACTACTTACATGTCAACTTTGTCACCTTTACTAATTACATGTCAACTTTGTCACCTTGTGCTTTGCAACTTTCCAAAACACACCCTCTTCTCCTACAAGAAAAGCACAACTTTTGCTTTACATTGATTAACTCTCGCCAGTGGAAAAGGTTTCTTCACCTTAACACAAAACTTGATAAAGCTGCAGCTTTACTTTACCTGTATTTGAATCGGCAGGTGAGCAACAGCTATCCACATCCATCAAACTATTCAGTTGCTCCTCTTTCATCTGAGCTTCCTGTTCCACCTGATCCACTGTACCAATGTCCATCATCTCATCGAGGTCATCCACTGCAGAAACCCTCACTTTACTACCAGGAGACTCCTTTTCCTGCTGTGTGTCGATGTCCTCCTTAGTGTCAATGTCTGGCTTTTCCTCAGTTTTCACCTCAGTAGCCTCCCCTATTTCAGAATCTGAGGTCTTGCCTGGTTCATCACAGTGAATCAAAACCGTATCGACTGCCTCTTCTGAAGACAACTGTGAGGCCGTCTTACTTTCTTTAGGTTCAATTTCTTTACTTTCCACTTGGTTTTCAGAAGCAACAAAGTTATCCTCCTCTCCATGTTCAGAGAGTCTAGGAGACGCCGTGTGAACAAGCTCTGCGTCTCTAACATCTGCTGATGCTCCCGGCTTTGAAGCAGCTTCCATGGACTCTCCGTCTGTCCCCTCTGTTACCTGTGAAAGACAAAAATCTATTAACTTTATGTACAAGCCAGAATACTGACTTTTTCTAGTGGTATTTACCAAGGGTTAGGGTTTTCATATCACTAGTTTGTCTAGCACAAAGTGCAATTAAACCAAACCAACAGTCTTTTGTCAAACAAGATGGCTGTACTGATGCGTTTAAAATTAAAGATATTTTTTAACACCTTTATTCATCACATATTTACTTTCCAATGCTTAGTTTTATGAGTATATAACCTATTTGTACTATTATATAAGTTTGGTACCATTCCGGGCATTATTTGTGGGGTAATTTACGAGATACACCTTTGGCTCCATTAGTGGTTGATAGCGCTAACTCAACCAAAGGTTCTGGGGGGGGGGGGCGGGGGGTCATGGTGCAAAGTACCCTAGGGTGAAATTACTCCAAACCATCCCTAAGGCTGGTGCTAGAAGCTGCAAAGCGTTGCACTTTTAACTATAATAAGCATTTGTAAATGGCCACAGAGGGAAATTGTGTGCACAGGCTCCTCTCTAAGGGCCATGGGCAAAAGATGAATGAATGAAAGACTTCACACAAAAGGAGCAAAATTATTCTTCATTCTTTCTAAAAATTGAAAGATAAATTAAAAGTATTTACCATGAAAATATTGTTGCAGTGCACTTCCTATTTTGTCATTTTCATATTTGAAAGTCACACTCCAAATGATTACAATAACAATGTAATCGAGAAAAACGATTATTGTGAACACCACAAAAGAATGAATGGGAACTTTTTGAAAAATTCAAGGTGTTTTCACTGTTTAATTTCACTTTTTTTAACTTACATTTTTCTTTTCTTTTCTAAAAGTCAAAGAGTATTCGTGTTTAATTATCGTGATTTCAATATTGACCAAATAATCGTGATTAGGATTTTTTTTCTTTTCCTTCATAACCGACCACACAGAAACTCACATATTTCTGGGGGAGGACCACCACATCCCTGCTTCAGTTTCGAAATCCCCACTATTTTGTGTGTGTAACGTTAGTTAGCTAGCTAGGATGTAGTACACTTACCACCGATAAGTAGCCTGCCCCATTCAACCCCACTTTAAAAATCCCAAACTATCCCGTTAACTTTACAGTGAAGCTACCTTTAAGGTAAACATAGGCCGACATACGTGTATTAAAAACATGGCGATGGTAAAACATGGGTTGTGAAGATATAAACTGGCATTGGCATTAACACTCCCACTCAGTGTTTTGGCCGAGCATCCTCACCAAATAAACAGGACGAGCTAGCTTGTTGCTGATTTAGCCACGCTGCTTACGCAATGTAAACACCCGTTACTGCTGTAACGTTACACTTCGTTAGGAAAGGAGAGGTTTAAATACCTCCGTTTCAGCCGCTTCCTTGGATTCAGCCATGTTATGATGTTGCCTTAAATACTTGACCTGTGAACAAGAGAGAACTAGCTCGCCAATCGCTAAGCTAACGCTAGCTTGCTTAATACGAGTCTGCACGCCTCTCTCGCTGCGGTTAGCTAGCCTTTACCGCGTCAACAGGGCAACATGACACAAGAACTGACCGCCATGCTAATGAAATAACTTTTTCTTTTTGTGTGGTGTATACATGGGTTCATGTATCGGCGTTATAAGACATGTATACAGCTGTAACGTGCAGCACATTACCGCGCCAGCGACTTGGACAGACGAGACTTGATTGGTGGCCGGACGTTGGTGGCCGTTGTCAGTTTCCGTAGCCGACATGTTTGCTCCAAAATCCTGACGTGTGCTCCAAAGTCCGGATGTTTGACTTTTGCAAATAAAAAATGACTTTTTAAAATAGACACTTCAACCTTGACACTTTATTCATGGTCACTTACTACATCTTTTGCATAGACTCTTGTTGCAGAGCGTTTGTCTTCTTCTTTTGTTTATTTTGTTGGCAGTCATCAAACCTTAGGAGCTCACTACCACCGCCGTTGAAGTAAAGTGTGTACTGCTTTCAGATAAAAAGCCTCCTGTGTATTTTGGTATTTTCACAGCTATATGTGCCAGTAAAAGGAGTCATCTATACAAAAACTTACTTAAGTAAAAGGCTAAAAGTATAATCAGCGAGAGTAACAACAAGTGTGATGGTGTGATGATGCACATAATATCACAACTATACAGACTTACATTGGAAAACTGTTTAAAAGTATAACTATAGTATAACTATGTGTGGAGCGCCTGTTTGCCCCCATGGACAGAGGCTCAGTCCAACCTGCGGCCCTTTGCTACATCAGTACTCCTCTCTCTCTCCCCTTTAATTCTTCAGCTGATGTGTCAGGTAAAGGTCTAAAATGCCCCCAAAAATCTTTATAAAAAGAATAACTGTGTGTGGAAATCCTCCTGGTTTTGCAACAAATATACACTTATAGTCACAATCAGCACACTAAACACAATCCCAATACTGGAGGGGGACAAATAGTTTTGTAAGTTTTGGCTACAGTACTTGTTCCTAACTACAGCTTCAGACAGCGCTAGGAAAACTAGGCTGTAGGAAACCACAGGGTCGACTACTACTACTGCTTTACAAAGGGAACACACTACTACTACTACTGCTGTACACAGGGAACATACTACTACTACTACTGCTGTACACAGGGAACATACTAATACTACTGCTTTACAAAGGGAACACACTACTACTGCTGTACACAGGGAACATACTACTACTACTGCTTTACAAAGGGAAAACACTACTACTGCTGTACACAGGGAACATACTACTACTACTGCTTTACAAAGGGAACACACTACTACTGCTGTACACAGGGAACATACTACTACTACTACTGCTTTACAAAGGGAACACACTACTACTGCTGTACACAGGGAACATACTACTACTACTACTGCTTTACAAAGGGAACACACTACTACTGCTGTACACAGGGAACATACTACTACTACTACTGCTATACACAGGGAACATACTACTACTACTGCTGTACACAGGGAACATACTACTACTACTACTGCTGTACAAAGGGAACAACACCTACTACTACTGCTGTACACAGGGAACACACTACTACTACTACTGCTGTACACAGGGAAACATACTACTACTACTACTCGCACAGTGAACTCTACTAGCTGTACAGGGAACTAACTCTACTACACTACTGCTGTACACAGGGAACATACTACTACTGCTGTACAAAGGGAACACACAACTACTACTACTGCTGTACACAGGGAACACACTACTGCTGCTGTACACAGGGAACAAACTAATGCTACTGCTGTACACAGGGAACATATTACTGCTGCTGTACACAGGGAACATACTACTACTACTGCTGTACACAGGGAACATATTACTGCTGCTGTACACAGGGAACATACTACTGCTACTGCTGTACACAGGGAACAAACTACTACTACTGCCCTACACAGGGAACAAACTACTACTACTGTTGTACACAAGGGACATACTGCTAGTACACAGGGGACATACTGCTACTATTGGGGTACAGGTGCATTGCATCGTTGACAGCCACACAGGGTATAAAACCTGTTTCAAGTCCTTTGAACCTGTAATTGTTTGTCCTCTGTCACTAACAGTTCACAAATTCTAACTTGAAGCATTGAAATTTATTTAAAAAAAAAATAAAACAACATTTGTTTTAGTTTTGTATTATCATCATTTATAGAGGGGCTAAGATGAAATAGCTTTAAATTACCATATTTTCTGTAACAGTAGCTGTAATTTCTCACATGCAACACAATCCAAAAGCAAAGATACTTGGTGCAGGTCATGCTGGTATGTTGACGGGCGTTTGGGGTTTGTCAGGTGCCGCGTGATGTCCCTGCACCCAATTAACAGTACTTTGGCTGTGCTTCGACCCAAGACATAGTCCCAACAAGTCCATATCTGCCTAGGAAATCGCCTAGTATTAATCTGCGATGCTATTTGTACTCGTTGTGAATATGCAAGCTACGGATTCTATTCACTAAGATAAGCTGTTGGTGGGACTGGCGGACTAAGACAATGCATGCAATGAGACCAAAATACATGTGCCCACCTATCTAAGGGAGACGGAGAATAACACTATTTCAAAAAAACGGAGGCTTGTTTTTAACAAATGCTTTAATACCCAAACTCTGAATGTGAATATCAGAGCTGACTGCAAGCTCTTGACTTTAACAGGAACACAATGAAAACGGGTGTAAACTCATGTGTATAATGCATGAAAATTATACTTTCATTTGCTACAAAATACACAGAAAAATCTGTATTTCTGTTTCTTAGTTGTGAAACAAGGAGTATTTAACCATCTCAATGGGAGAGAGTGACCAAGGTTTGACTAAGAAACCATTCATACATTCAGGTGTATACAGTACACCTGATATTTATTTTGCAATTAGCTTATTAATCTGTGGGATTTCAATTTGTCTCCCGGGTTCTCGTGTAAACGCATCGCAGACCAAATTGTAAACGGACATTTAGGTTTAGGCTGCATTTAGAACTATACCCAAATGAACAAAAGTATGTGGAAGTGCAAACATTACACATGTGATTGTGGAACATTTCAGTCCAAAACCATGGGCTTTAACATCCTGCTATACCAGTCCCCACACTTCAGGGGAAAACGTTCAACAGCCTGGCTGCAGAGATTTGCTCCCATTCAGCCACAAGAGCATTAATGAGTCAATGATTTTGGGTGATGGGGTCTGGCTCACAATCTGCATTTCAGGTCATCCCAAAGGTGTTGGATGGGGTTACAGTTAGGGCTTTCAGTCAAGTTCTTTCACACCAAATTCAAGAAACTATGTCTCTATGAATGTGGTTTTGTGCAAAGGGGCCTTGTCGTGTTGAAGCCGGGAAGGGCCTTCCCCAAACTGCTGCTACGCAGTTGAGGCACATTGTTGTCTTAAATATCACTGTTTTGCTGCAGCATTAAGATTTCCCTTGATTTGAATGAAGGAATCTACTGTATAGTAAAAAGCAGCCCCAGACAGATAATACATAAATGATATGTGGACAGGCCTGTCCGTAAACATTTGTCCTTATAGTGCTACAGCAGGGGACTTTGTATTAGTGATGTGTGAGTGTCTTTTGTGCTCTCTGCTAGAGCTTCACAGAAGTTATCTTATTGTCCAATTCATCCATGAAGCCCTCATCAACCGACTCACTGTCCACCTCCTCTCCTTCAGCCTCTGTGGGCAGAAACACATGAAGCTGAGTGCGAGCTGGACCGGTGGAAACTGCCAGAGGGGGGCGTTCACTGCAACTTAGGTTACAAGGCTTCCCAACGACAGATAACGGCTCTCCCTGAAAAGATGAGTTGCGTGTGCGAGACTGCATCGCTGAAGGTCGGAGCTCACTCTGTAGCATCTCTGCGCTCAGGGCCGGGTTGTGTGAATGGCGCCTTGCTGGTCTTGGCTTGGAGCTGGGTTGAATGGCCTGGGAGAAGTGAATATAAGCCGGTCTGCTGCAGCTCTGGACCTGCTGGTGGTTCTGCTGCTGTTGGGGCTTCCTGGTACCGGATCGGTGGCAGGTCTTGCAGGGGAGCGGGAGTGATGGAGGAGGAGGTGGGGAACGCTTTTGTAAAACACTGCGGCGATGGTTGTTGGAAAATCCCTCAAGTAGGACTTTCTCATTTGGGGTGAGGAGGGATGGCTCACTGATGCTGTGGAGACAATAATGGAGGAACTTTTTCAATAATCATAATTTTTTTGTGGCATTTATTACAGGACAACCGAAGATGTGAAAGGGGAGAGAGAGGAAAATGACATGATTGTCTAAATCAAATTTCACCACAATCTGTCCCATAACTGTCGATACTAGTGGCACTAGAGGAAGAGTCAGGGGATCACCAAAGTCAGAAGGATGTATCCTCTGGTTCTCATGAAACTCTGTACAACATTCAATGACAATCCATCAAATAGTTGTTGAAGTATTTTCCAGTTTGGCAAAAGTGGTGGACCCACTGGCCGACTGACAGATAGTGTCACGGCTAACAAAACAAATATAAATGTTCACACATCAAGCCTCTTCCTCCTCATCTATTTGATGATTATTCAAAACCTGCTCTGCTTGGGTTAGCAGAGGCCATCAATACTCAGACAGCAACGTGTGTGTGTGTGTGTGTGTCTCGCTCAGGTTTCTCCCTCCTCTGAGTTAAGCCAATGTGGGTGTTGTAGCAGGCGACGGATCGGCTTCCACACCTGAGATTTATGACACACTGGTCCCTGGCCTTCTGTACTCAAAGCAAACCAGGGGGGAGCGTGGAAGTGGCCTACATTATGCCATCAAACTGGGACGGACCAGAGAGGAAACAATTACACTGTAATTCCAGTCAAGCGTTGAAGCCTTGACTGGCACTTTCTGCTAAAATGAATAGAGACGTTGGAGATGGGAGAGTGGAGATGACATACAGCTGATTAATCACATGCAGCCTCTTCACCTGCAGTGAAGGTGTCCTTTATCACTAACACAATGAAGGGACTCAGTCCTTTGTCTTGTCTTGTATTCTAAAGATGTTTATTGCCAATGTAATACACATTATACATAAATATCATGTAAATGTTCTCAATTAAAGTCAAGGTTTACTGAAATAGCCTACAATAACAAACGTGTTTCAGAGAGCTTTAAACACCCTTTATCCTTTTACTCTATTTGGTAGAATGAATAAATACACACACACACACACACACACACACACACACACACACACACACACACACACACACACACACACACACACACACACACACACACACACACACACACACACACACACCTACACACAGTGAGTGGGTGAGGTTGGTATTGATCTCCTTGTCTTACTCTCAGCAAGCAGATAAGCCTATTTTTGAAAATGTTAAACTCTCTTTAAGATGATTACGTTTGATTTTACTTGATTTTAATCATCAAGACAGATCTTCAGTCAGACTCAGGAAACCATTTAATCAGTAAACACTAAGCAGGTGACTTAAATAATGTTTTAAAAGAAAGTTTCTCTCTTAATAAATCCTGTTTTCAAAAAAAGTTTGTGGGGTGGGACATCATCTATATGTTTATTATATAGACACAAGAAAGACTCGCATTAATTGTTTTCTTGATTATTCATACAAAATGTCGAAATTTACGTCAAAGGTTTCAGAGGCGATGTCTTCAAGATGTTGTTTTGTAAGACCAACAGTTCAAACACAACAACTTGTGAACATTGTGAGAATAAACGGCAAATTGTTTTTTGCGTCTTTGAAGATTTTGGAAATTACTCACACGTCAGCAGTTAGTATTGTTAATATAACTGTTGTAATTGGAGATGTTTGAAAGACCCAAAAGAAAGGACATTTCAAAGAAACAGATGCTTGGTTCAGTGACGTGAATGTAAACTGAACCTTCAGCTACTGTCTGACGTGCAGCTTACCTGAGACGAGCCATGCTGCTTCGCCTGCGAGGCTCCTTGTCTGTAGCTACTAGTGAAGGCAGCCTCAGAGGGGTCCTGGTCCCCCAGCCTCCTCCTGCTGAGGGTGGAGGGTGCACAGAGCTCGTGAGCAGGTAGGTCTGGACCAAAGCTCTGTTCTTCTGGACAGCTGCCTGTTGCCACCGTCCATTGATGTCCAAACCCAGGCCGAGCACGGCTGTTGGGGGTTCAGCTTCAGCAGCAGCAGAGCAACTCATTGGTCTCTGAGTTTGTGTCACACCTGGAGGAGAATTTACCTGAAAATGTCCTCTGGTAGTTAAACTGGAAACTGGTTTATCCTGCCACATGTGGACAGCTCTAACAAAAACAACATAATACCTTTAGATCAAGCACACGGAGTGGATTACTGCCAAGACCAGGAGTTATGTGCACCTACAGGCCCTGAGGGGGTGAATGGAGAGGGGATTGTACCGCTCCACCTGTGGGCAGCGGACACCATCAATGATGCATGCCCATTAATGATGCATGGCTGGAGCTGGTCAGGTGAACACCACCTACTTTACCTCTTCTCTCCCTTTCCCTCTTCCCCAGGTCATCTTACAGTCGGAGGGAACAGGTGGTAAACACACTGGGTGAACTGAGTGTTGGTTGAACTGTTCAAACATGTTTAACTTGAATGCACAAGAAATATGAATGTGATGCAATGAGCTTCACATAAATATGACTTTTATTTATTTTTGTAAATCCTGGGTACCTTTGGGGCACAGTACTGGGGAACAAAAAAGTTACCTATACTGTGCGCCCCACAGTTTTTATTGCATATTCTAATATATTCTCTACATTTTTCCCCAAGCCTCATTTTTCCAAAATTGTACCATGGACGTGGCTAAAGGGGTGGCACCACATCCCCCTCCCCCCCTTTTATTAGTGTGAAGATAATGGGCTTGTGCTTTTAGTTGGCAGAACGTGCATAAAGGGCTGTTAAGTATTTTCATGTGATGCATTCTCACAGGGCTGAGATTTGTCCAATGAATGAAATTGTAGTGAATCTGCTGATGATCTGGATCGCGAGATTCTTCTGCAGTGTTAAACCATACATCATGCCAGTCACGATCAATACTCAGGTCTGGGCAATCACGTACCCAGATCCTCTCAATAGGAAGGCTAGAGCGGCCAGATATCACCAAGAACCGATAAAGCCTGGTAACCATTCGCCAGTTTTTAGACTGCAAAGTAAATAACTTACAGATAGGATGGATGGGCAATGACCTCAGCCAAGGGACACTGTGTGCCTTGAGTTCTGATCTTAATTAAAGGTAAAAGAAAAAAGATCAATGTGGTTGATAGAATGCATTCTTTAAGTCAGAAAAAGGTAAAAAGCCAACCTCGCTAAAAATGTATTTTAGACAATGCTGTCATTGGCCTCCCACCAATCAGGAGTGCTAAATTATTGAATAATGGGGGAAAAGTGTGTCAGTTCCAAGCAATATGGCAGCACGTTTCAGCTAATCTCCATGTTTTGATAAGATGAGAGATAACGGGTCCAAAGCGTAGCTGACACTGTTTGTTGGTGAAATTGGCAAGAAGAGGGAGTCTAAGCAGTAGATTAACTCATCTGATCCAGCTGTGGGGGTGTATCAGTCAGAAAAAGTTGGGAACTACTAAAATAACTGTTAGAAAAATGATGATTGCATTCCACTGTTTGCATAGAAAGCCAAAATATTGGGCGGCCAGATAGCTCATTTGGTAGAGTGGCCGTCCATATATTGTTAACTCCTCAACGCAACAGTCCTGGGTTCTCTCAGTCTGACCTGCTGCCCTTTGCTGCATGTCATTCCCCCACTCTCACCCGTTTCGTGTCTTCAGCTGTCTTGTCAAAAATAAAGGCTGAAAATGACCCAAAAATATCTTTAAAAAAAGAAATCCAAAATACTGATTGCACTCTCACAGGATAACATCTAGGAGACGCTACAGACCTTGTGAAAAGTACAGGACGTTCCAGAGAACAGAGCAGTCGGAGGAGACCAGCCTGACCTGACGATGAACATCCACTTAGTATTACAAAAGCTGCTGTCCAGAGCTTTTTTGTTATTTCTGTACATTACTGTAACTGTCTGTCTGCCTATTCTTTGATAAATAACAGCAACTGAATATGGTCTCAATTTTACATTTAATTAGTGACAACTTACACAGCTCCTTTAGGGCACTTCCTTCCTTTCTTGTTTTCAGCTTACAGTTTTCATCAGTTTTGCATTTCCAACAAGCCTTTGTCAGTTAAGCACTGTGGATTGTATCGTTTGGTATAAAGTTCACAGGTTTAATTTAATTTGTCACCCTTCTTGCATTTTTGGCTACTAGCAGCCTTTTAACAGAATATTGAGTACCCCAGTGCAGCTCAGGTGATCGTTAACACCAAACTGACCCACATTCAGCCTCCCTCAGTCAGTTCTGTGAGCTTCAGGATTAAGCGTATCACCTTCCATCCTCTGGACTGGACCTCCTCCAGGGTTGACAGCCAAGACCTCAGGATACAAGTGTGATTCAGCAGCAACATTGCACCTTCACCCTTAATTGTAATGGACTGGCTTCAGCGCAGGAGCACTGATGCAAGTCAGGCAGGCTGATATGGTTGTTAATCAACTGCTCAGGGCTCAGTATTTCAGGATGGATACAATATATCAGTATGACCGAATCAGTATGTCTTCATGTTATTTGATTAACTATGTGTTCTTTGTAATTGTCAACAAGCTGTAACTTAAATGTGACTTCATATAAGCATTAATGCTAAAAAGTGTAAAGCTCTAGTCCCATAAACAGGTGACTGTCCATATTGCAAGGAATACAAACAACAAAACTCATGTTTATATTATTTATTATTAAAACTTTAAAGCAAAAAAACAAAAGTGCATCCCTCCTCTGGACTACGAGCTGCTTGTCCTCCTGCTGGACGCCTCCTAGTACTGCGCCTGCTCCACCACCTGCAGCTCTGCAAATGGAGATGCAAAAGGAAACAGTTTTTTGTGAGCTTATTAAACTATATTGATTCAACAGTCCAGCTGCCATTGTGGTCTTCAATATGACAAACACAGCTTATGAAGTGTTTTCCAGTATATGTTTCTAGATTTACTTTAATGCTTGTGTAAAAAGCTGTTATGAGGCACAAAGCTACTTCACATCAGCGCCTGAATGATTAACTGCAGAGGAACTAACATGGAAGTCATCCTGGCATCACCACAGTGCAGTTGCTGAGTCTCTTGCAGCTCTGGCATTGCATCAGAAATCAGTCTTCATTTTACCTACAAACCAGAAAGAAAAAGACCAACGGTTATTGCTTCTCTAAATTAATTAACAGAAAACAACATTTACTACTTTTTAAATGTCCTGCACACCTTGACTGGCATTTATTTAATGGATGATTGATTTGACCTAATTCGTCACACCCAAACAAGTTCAACAAAACCAACACCTGTGCAGTTTTTACATCACGGGTTAAACGAGGCCATCGATTTAAGCCATCAAAGTTTGTTTACGGGATGAAAGAAATTGTATGACGCTTTTTATGGCTCTAGAGGAACCTGCATGAAATTGGCTCAAGTGATTTCACTTAAGGCAGCGTTGATTAGGTCTTAGGAATAAAAGTTTAAAAATTCCTCTGTAGGCCGCTTCTTGGCTCTGCTTGAGAATAGCAGCTTCAGGGTACATTAGCCGCTACTGGCACAACACACTAAAACCTCCCGACTGAACGGTCAACATTGTGGGTAATGTAGTCAGGTTTCGACATGAAGAAGTATGCATGGAGGAAGAAAAAAAAATTAAAATAAAAAATTGCTAGTTCTGCTGCATCAATTTTGATATTGTATTTGATGGAGAACTCTTTTGAAAGGAAAACATTTATCTTTAGTATATGATGACTGCTGGGTTCTTCTCCAAGCCCGCACATTGCCTAATGACCACTGAGGACCTTACCCTGGCTTAACGCTGTGGATGGTCAGCCTCCTTCGACTGGTCGAGGCTCCTGTGGCAAGAAACAAACAATGAGAGGCTGGCAGTGAACTGGTCAGCAGGTTTCTATCATCATCATCATCATCACACACACACACACATTAAAGGTTGCCACCTTTAAGAAAAGACAAAATGGCAGCCTGTGCATCTACAGTATGAGTGTGTTCTGTGTGTGCATGTGTGAGTGTAAAGATTCAACGTATGTTTTAGTTGTGAATATGGGTTATGACGTTATGTGAACCTGCATATTAGAAAATAGTGTATGTAAATGTGACAAGTACAAATATGTTGTGTGAGTTGTGCAATAAAAATTTAAATACAGGTTTTAGAAAGGCATCTCAGCAAGATTCATTTGTTTGGAGACTGCAGACAAGACAAATTCATGACAACAACGTTGAAATCTGTTGCAAACCTCGGGGAAGGGAATTCTGTTACAAAGCCATGTGAAGCTGGACTTCGTACTAACACATCAGGGGTGTTACTGCAAAAACAGAGCTGGGAGTTGTACCATGAAGCTTGTGGAGAAGTAGAGACCTGGTCATTTTCAGTGTCAGTCGTGCAGGCTTTGGGCAGTGCCCTTTTAGACGAGGCCATTAGAGGCCAAAAAGGTTATTCTGGCATCACACTCAGAGACAGGACAGTTTGGCCAAACAGAACTGAGGACTTAGAAAATGGATCACAGTGCAGACAAATACATCTCGACAGCCTCCAGGGCTTGATTCATGGCATTGGCTGAAAATGTGGTTCCCTCTTGATTAAGAAGAACCAGCGACTTCACTACGGTCCTTTACAGCTAAAAGACAACACCTCCTTACGAGCTACAAAAGGAAAACGCCAGTCGTGATGTACTGTTTCCACAATGACTGGCTGGTCACTGGCAGGACAGGGCATTCAGGTTAAACATGAAGGGTGACAGAATATGAGCAGTAAGATGTACTGAGAGGAAAGGAAAGCAATCAAGTCCAGCACTGCTGCACTATTGTTCTCACAGAAGAACTACTTGTCTCTTCATTTTACTCCTTCCATCCCTTCAAGAGGATGTGAAATAACCGAAAACTAATCAATATTGGATTATTAGATCTTTGTTTTTATATTTTCACTCTGGTGCTCTACCCAAGAGAAAGATCTTGAGGGGCGTTTCCCTGTTACACTGTATAAAACATACTGATAATGCAACAACAAAAAGTTATTGATGGATTTTTTGCTCCTATAATTATTACTTCTGTTCATCTCTAAGCTTTGGAACCAGTTTCCATTAAGCTTTGGGGAATGTAAACAAGAAGTACAATGTTGTGATTCACTTCGTTACGATGCAGGTTGCAACTTACGTTTTGGCAAATTAGTACCATAAAAAGTATGCAGCATTAGCATAACTACCACTGGATTACTGTGATACTTAAGAAAACTTTACAAAACGTGATTATTTTCAGTTATAAAAATGTATTTTTATTTCCTCTCTCCTACAATTCCTAAGCAATTTATGGACATCAAAGATGCAACATCCTTGGGAAGTGCAAGTAAAGGAATTTCTTTTTTTAAGATTTTTGGGGGGTTTTCCCTTTAATGTATTGACAATGTCTAGACAGGAAAGGGGGAGCGCGAGAAATGGGGGAGGACACGCGGCAAAAGGCCGCAGGTCGGATTTAAGTCAGATTCTGCTGCAGAACCCTCTTAATGGGTGAGCTAGAGGCCGCCCCCAAGTAACTGAATCTTAACATATGTACATGACGTCTATTTGTTGAGACTTGACCGAACTATGACTCCAAGAAAGGAGATCTAGGTAATATAGTAAATCCAAAGTTTAAAGAGTGATTGTATGGAAAGTGAAGAGAAACTGCTCAACGTGAACTGAGGAAATCAAGTCACATATTATGGGAAAAAAATAAAAACGAAAAACTCCATCTAACCAAACATAGGCAATCACAAAAGTTGTGGTCTACAGCTCAAACTGCAAACTTCACTGAACAGTATACATTTTCTACATCCCCACCCAGAGCAAGCCGAGCAGTATGCGATGTTTCACTTCAGAGCTGCAAAGAGATCCCAACCCGGTACCACAGCATATCGTTTGTAGTTTTACAGACATTTCACAGCCAGAGACAGAGGACAGGAGTGGTGACAACAGATAGAGCAGTTCTGTCAGTTACTAAAGGTCAATGCCATGTTTACATAACTGTGTGAAACTTCATTTAAATGGTTGGAATGACTTTTTGAGTTTTCCATAGTTCAGTGAGCCACACTAGGACTACGGTCTTTTAAATTCATATAAAAAGCTTAGTCTGAACATGTGGTATTGTTTCTGAAAAGAGAAAAAAATACATTCAAATCTATTTGGAATTAAAAACAGGTTTCAAACCAGAAATATATATTTATGTAGTTTTTGATCAGAAATTCCACTTTTGCATTTGGTTGGTAAAGATGTAAAAGAGGTGCAGCACACAGACAAAACTACCCCAAAAAATATGGCATATAGAAAATGGCATCTATGAGTTGGGCTTCGTTGATGCTTTTATTCCATTGTTGGAAACAACCTGCCTATTACCAAAGCTAATTATTTAAATGGGCAAAAATGTTCAGCAAACACCACCAAAGAAATCAGCACAAGATGAATGACAACTGAAATATTTTGTACTGTTGTACAAGGCTGAAGCTTTCTAATGCTTTAAAAATGACTAAATACATGTTTGATGTTGCTTAAATACTTCAAGCAACAAAAAATAAAACCAGGTTACTCTTCTCTTGACTTCTAATGTTCACAAAATGACAGCAGCACCGTATCGAACACCTCTAGTTAGAAACTAGTGTTGAACCAGTGACTCAGCAGTCCATACATAGTACCTTTCATGCATACATACAGAGAAGCCAAAGTACTACAACCACATACACACACTGCACGGGCTATACATCCACGCACAAAAAGTTTGAAGAACAGAAATCTGCACTGTGATGCCATTCTTTGCAAGTGTGATGCCAGAAGCCCTGTAAACGTCACCGTGAGCAGTGATGTGGTGTAAGAGACGACAGACAGAAGAGTTTGGAGAGAACTGTGCATCTTGTATTGTAAACATGGATGGGACACTTACCTTACTTGTTCAGCTGATCTGTGTAAGCATACCTCTGGCTGCAGTGCAAACAAGTCCAGGCTTTACTGTCCACTGACTTCTGCAGAACTACTCATCGTCAATGTAACCCAACTGCAGAGACGAGCCTCTACTGTGGACTGGGGCCGCCTGTCTTTGATAAACTGGCTGACAGCTAATTCACGTCTCATTTACCCAAAGACATTAACACACACCCACTCAAACACAAACACACAAAAAACAGACATACGCACACACATGCACACACAAACACTCCATCCTGTCTTCAACCGTAAGGTGCACGGGACTTGCCTGCCTCGGGTAGATGCTGAATAGGAGGTCAGTCAGGGTTACTACTGGCATTTTATCAACAGCTTTCAGGGTCAGGAATTCTCCACAAAAGAACAAATGGGAGTGTTGACGGGGTTAAAAGCAATGAGGCCTTTAAACATATCTGGATTAAGAACTTCTCTGTAGGCATGTCAGTGTCAGAAGTTTGCTTTTTAATTATTACTTCAATGACACAAAGTCAAAATGTGTTGCAATAGGGGACATCCCTGTTCTTATTTACAGTCTGACTAGGAAGTTCATTCAAAAGAATGTCACTCAATTAAGACTGGGCGATGTGTCCATGTATGTAATCAAAATGATATCAAAATGTCCCATCGCATATATTTTTCTATAGTTTCTATTGCGGTGTCGAAAAACCAGCTGCCAAACTGTTAATGCAAAATATACATAATTTGGACTGCGCTTTATATTCAGATTCTTGCACTGAAGTTTATAATATAAAACTACTCTGTACAATACTGTACATTTCATTACTCAAGTATTTAATTCACACAAGAGTGTACAAAACAAAGGTTTTACCGTCCAGTTGTTTAATATAGATTATTTATTGAATTGGTGGAAAACATGTTATCTAGCGATATAAAGTACATCATTGAGATATGAAATGACTATATCGGGGAAAAAAGGTTTTGGCCATGTCGCCCAGCCCTAGTTGCTAAAGGAACAATCCCCGTTTCGAACCTCTACGTTATAGTTACTTTAGTCTTTTGGCTATAAAGCCCTTTAAAAGAATGTCACTGTCAAAGCTTTTCTTTCAATTTTTCTCCAATGACTCCATTAAAATGTGTCCGCATCAAGCTGCCTCCCTGTTCTGAACCTCCTTAATAGTCACTGTGTAGTCCGTTAATGGGCTTAAATCTGCCTTTATATAAACCTCAAAGAACTTTTCTGGAAAAATGCCAGTGACAAAGCTTTGATTTCCAGGTTTACTCCATCAAAATTTGCTGCAACAAGTCCCTGTCACTCTATAGTAGAGTGAACCTCCGATAGCATTGTTTGGTTCACATTTTTACCAATAAAGTCAAAATGGGTTGGCGATATAAGTGGACATCCACGTTTTAAATATCCTGAATATAGTTGCTAAATAGTTCCTAAAGGACTTCTATTTACGAATCCCATCAAAAACTCTGTTTTTACTTTACGCAAGGTCCAAATGTGCTGGCCAGAGGGGACTCCCCTTTTCCACACCTTATGTACTTACTGTGTAGTCTGATGAGTAGTTATGTACTACTCATCCTTACGTACTTATTGTGTAGTCTGATGAGTAGTTATGTACTACTCATCCTTATGTACTTATTGTGTAGTCTGATGTAGTAGATGAACTAGTCTTAAAAAAATGTCAGTGTCAATAGATGCGATTTCCTTTTCCAACAACTCAAGTCAAAATGTGCTGCAGTAGGGGTGGTTTAGATATCTCAGCACAGTTAATTCAATCTTATTTGTGCAAGAAGAATGGCCAAATGATAAAAATCACACTACAGTCTTAAGCTATGGAGCCACCACCGCCTATAATAATCAAGAAGTGTATATCTTTCAAAAGTAGGTGCCCTTTGGTCCTCGAGAGAGACAGCGTAACATTAACGGAAGCAATGAAGCTACAGACTTTGAATTTCTTGGATTGGAAAGTTCCTTCTCATTGTCCAACACCTTTAAAGATGGTCAAACCTGTTAAAGAAAAACAAATTGTACACAACACCAACACACAGACATAACATTACAAGTTTTTAAAGTGGTCACTTCAATGAGCACTTGTACTATTTTGCAGAATGTCAGATGCGGTGTGAAGAACATCTCTGTTCAACTACCAAAGCCCTAACTTAGCCAAATACTGTTGCTTAAATACGTCTAATACACTATACATAAAAAGGACAGTCATTTAAAATTGTGTTAGCTGCAGATTCAACCTAAATCTTTTACACTTTTTAATAATGTCTTACCAACTCCAAAGTTTTGGCAGTCATCTTACTTTTGCCTTTCCCAACTCTAGTTTTTCCATTTACAAAATCCCTTCCAGAAGTTATATTTTAGTCAGAAAAGTTGTTAAATCTGTCCACTGAGTCAGAACCTTGGCTGTCCCCATTTACCAAAGAGCACTACATAAGTCAATCCAAAGGGATTTTGTTGGTACGCTATTCTCCTTGTCCCTCCTCCTAAGTGTTTAAAGGCTCAAGGATTGGTTAGAAAAGGGAATTGCCACACTGGGGGAACTGTATCTTGGTGGCATATTGAAATCCTTTGAGGATGTGGGACAGCAATTTGGAAAACATAGGTCTCCATTTTTATTTTTGGATATTTGCAACATCGGCATCGGTTTTGGGGGCTTTTTGGATCCAGTTCTTCTGCCCCGAAGACACCAGGATGTTTAGAGAAAGTGTTGTTGAAATATGGAAATGTTATGAGGTTTCTGGGATTTATTCTATGCTTATGTCAAGCCTGGGGTATGGAGCCTGGACAGCCCGCAAAAACACATGGGAAAGAGATCGGAGCATTACACTGAATGTGTAGGAATATTAAAACAATGTCACACAATGTGAGGGAAGGGTACAAATCAGTTCAAGATTGTGCATCAATTCTATTGGACTACCTCCAGACTGTTTAGAATTGGTCTGGAAATTGTTGGAAATGTTAGACAGATGACAGCCATTTACTTCTTGTCCTATGGTCCTGTGATAAGGTCCAGTGATTTTGGACCGAGATACATGATAACCTATTTTATGGATAGCAGGGAGTCCGGTTCCGTACAGACCAAGATTATTTGTACTGGGAGGTGGGTCAATATTAAGCAGGTGGAAGCACATAAGGTGCATCCAGACTACTTTAATGTTAGCAGCTGGACAGACTCTTAAGAGAATGGAGGAATGAAGGGGTGCCATCAATTTAAGAGTGGGCTTGTGAGATGGCAAGGGTGGCAGAGTTGGGGAAAAATGAAAAGGTTTTCTAGATTGGATGTCTATATTAAAAAATGGGGAAAGTACCTGAGCCTTCTGGCGTGCTCCTAAGAAGCTTTGCGCTGGGGAGAAACGTGTATGATGGGATTATGGTGTTGTCATTTAAACACGTTTGTTTGGTTTGTTGTCTATTTTGTTAACGTTTTCTTGGATGGTCTTGAGTGTTGCGATTGCCGCCATCGTTTGGTTCTGTCTGGGTGGGTGGTAATAACAGGGAGGGACATGTTCATGTTGCATTTGTATGTTAAAAAGGTAAAAATTGTGAATTATTTTATTTTTTTTAACATTTGTCATCTACAAAATAAACGCAATTAGCTATTCAAAAATCAAATCTGGAATAACCTCAATGGTGAACGTGGCTAGGTAAATTAAAGCTTTTTTTTGGGCTGTAATCTTAAAAATAAATACACCAGCATTGAGTAACAAACAAAGATGGTTGTAAACTGGTTCCAGACTAAATTTATTTGTTACCGATTCTCTTCAAAAGTTTGGTTTAACCACACTGTATAAAATATGGACAATGTCTCTGTGAAGTCACCCAGAGAGACAAAATAAAGCTCAAAGTGGACGGCTTCCAGTGGCTCAGGCTGTCGCCATCTTGGCAGTACTGACGACTGCTAATACAAAAATGGGCAAAGAGATGGAGCCTAGATGGAGCTGAGGACGGTTGAAGGAAGCCTAAAGTCTATGCTCACATCCTGTGCCGGCTAGTGTTGGTATCATTTGAGTTCACTCCCCCCCCCAAACACCAGTGCTGAAAGTATACTTTGAAAGAAGGTGTCTGGGCTGAAACTGAAAAAATAGAAGAGCACATGAGTCATTGATGCCTTGGTTATTGGCGATGTCAAATTTAAAAAAAATGTATTTAAAAATAGACCAATAGCTTATAAATATAACTCATTTTACCAGATCAATTGCTGTTAAAAGACAAAAAGAATCACTAGATTTTACAATAACTTTGAATGCACCATGATCTTACGAGTCGCAAGTGAACGTGCCATTAGGTCTAGTCTGTTTGTCCGACAGCAGCAGTGGCCATGGGTGAGTTATAATAGATAAAAAAAAAAATATCTATCTATCTATCTATCTATCTATCAAGGGGGAAATTTAACCGTAGAGACACAATCCATTTAGTTGCATTTTATTTCATGATTGTCTTTCCAAAAAAAAAACAACCCACTGTAGTCATTCAATCTTCTTGGTTGGAAAATACCTCATACAAGAGGAATGCCACAAAGCTAAATCCGCACTATTGCCCAACTTCGTATTCATGAGACACTGAGTCAAAGGCAAATGTGTTGGCTAAAGTTGGCATCGTGGTTTTTAACCATCTATATATTGTACTGTTGTGAATGAGGGCTGACACCTTTCAGTTGTTGGTCAACATGTTCTTGTCCGACCAAAAATATCTTGTCCAACCAAATTCTCACTGGTCGGACAATCTCTGGTGTTACTTTTTTTTAGCTTAGTCTAGAATATCCGCAAAAGTCAAAATGTCGGCACAAGGTAGAGTACTTCCTGTACTCTAGCCCCCCCAATCCATTGATTGAAGAGTAAGTAGGGAGAGAGGACACATCCCGGGTCTATGTGGCCAGCTGTATACATTTTTACTTCAGTGATGTCACTCAGCACTTGTCCCACCCCTCCTTTACTGTGATTGGACATCTGGGATTAAGTAGTGCCAGTGACGAGTGCTGCGTTTTTACCCAGTTACACACTCTTAAACTCTCGGCGACCAACAAAAAAAAAGCCAAATGTGCAGAGCTCAGCACAGGATAAATAGGCACCTCATCATGTAGCATAATGTAAATACACATCTACCCCATGGCAGACAAAAATAAATGCTGGCCTCAGGAAAAAGTGGTTTGGTGGACAACACTACGAGGTAGAGTTCACGCAGCGCACTGTGGCCGATTGAGTTTAAGTAATGTGCCGACCCCCCCGACCAATCCATTGGTTGAAGAGTAAGTAGAATTTCAGTCAACCAAAAAAACAGTTGACTATCCTACTGTGAATCTTAAGAAAGAAGTCCAGCGTTTAAGTTTCTTTTCTAAAGCATTCCTGACTCCACACTATACAGCCACAAAATCTGTCAAGTTGGTCAAACCTGTTAAAGAAAAAATGTACATGATACAAACACGTAACATTACAGATGAATACTCCATGAAAGCCAATTCTATTACCATGTGTCTGTAGTCTTCTGTTTTGCAGCCACTTCAGATGTGTTGCAGGGTTTTCAGATGCCAAATGAAGGAAGAGCATTTACTTTGAATATTTTTATAACAAAGCAATCCTTATATTTATAGTTATAGTGCAGGGTGCATCGTCATACTGTGCACAGGAGAAATGCTACAAGTCATTTTAAAGTTTCTTGATGTCTTAACATATAAAGGTTTGGCTATAGGATGCATTGTGGTCATCCAGTTATAGGTCCAAGTGATGCTCAAAGTCAAGCATTGGACAATTATCATTTACAAAGAGCACTATACAAGTGACTCCAAATCTAAGACTGAAAGCCACTTTTTGTTGTTTTCCATCTTAAAAATGTAAGCATTATTAAAGAAGCTGTAAGAAGACTTTTGTCAACTACAAGTAATGTAAATACACCTTCAGCAGTCCACAGAACATCAGTCAAGCTAGTGCCAGGAAAAAAAACAAAGAGCGCTGCTTCATCTCATATTCTCCATTTCCATATAAAAACAAAACAATCAAGTGAAACAATTTAACACTTTAAAATGAAATGTGCTCTAAAAGTTGTAATTAATACAATACTTACACTCACTTTTACAGCCCGTCTCCTCCTACCACAACTGAGAAATGCTTGCTGAGGCAAGCCAGTGTCCATTTGCTGCCAAAGGGATGTCAAAATACCTCAGAACAGGTACTGACATTATTCAAGGGGAGAGGCCAGATTGGGCAGCAGAGTAAAGATGTTAATTTCAGCTGCAGGAAGCCCTTAACAATGTGTTTTAAAAGTTGTTCTTTCATATGATATCATGTTAATAATTTGACAGTTTATTTATATAGCAGGCTGTTCAATTTGAAAACTTTTGTTATAATTTTTGATCCAAATGTCAGAGGGTAGCTCACCATCAACATTTAAAACAGATTTGTTTTAATTTAAGTCCATTATCTCATTGTTAAATTATGCTTGAACTGTTCCCTGTGAGGCTTTGCAGAAGGCAGCCATGACAGGTGTATAATAACATTGTTAAATGTTCCTTTTTCTTTTAATATTGTTTGTGGCCTTTTGATTCTTATAATGTTGCCACAGATGAAATTTATACAACTACAGCTTAACACATTGTCTCCTGAAATGCAGAAAGGTGCTGGTCAATGGACTCTAAATGGTAATGACATGAATCAGTGTGAAAACAACTAATTGAAGCCAGATCTGAGGAGAATAACAAAATGAAACCACTGTATCCCCAGCTGTACCCAAGGTACACCATGAGGCTTGGTTCTTACCAACAGATAAACACAGAGATAACTTTTTTTCCGCCATGTTTTTTTATGCATTCAGCTACATAATGTATCTGTAAAATAGTATTAGATTATTAAACCAATAATCAGTCTTCCTTTGGTGAAGTGACAAGATGTAAAATGGAATTTACAAACTGAAGAATGGGAAAAGTCTATAACAAAGAGAGAGGGGGGGGGGG
Source organism: Etheostoma spectabile (assembly GCF_008692095.1). Taxonomy (NCBI): domain Eukaryota; kingdom Metazoa; phylum Chordata; class Actinopteri; order Perciformes; family Percidae; genus Etheostoma; species Etheostoma spectabile. Next base: position 19,001,225 of record NC_045746.1, on the reverse strand, counting down.
GGGGGGGGGGGTGGAGCAGTGACGGGACACATGTTCCACTGCAGTAGCGCCATATTGATGTGGTTTATCTTGCTTATTGCAAACTCTGGATTCCTTGTCTTCTTACAGGTCCAGCACAATGAACGCTCCTCACAGTACAAAGTACAACTTGTGCAAAGGTAGGATTTATGACAATGTTCAACATTGGTTGTTTGTTGACTGACATGCAACACTAGTCTCATGTAGCTCTAAAAAAATTTGTGACTCCATTCATTTTGAACTTGAAAAACAGCAACATTTTAAAATGTATTATAGGGCTGCAACCTGCAAATAAGTAAAATTTTGATAATCGACTAATCTGATCACTTTGATTACTACTTGATTACTTGGCAAAAGAAAAGAGCTAATTATATCAAGCATTTCATTCAAAAATAACATATTCCTTGTCTTCTTGTACAATGCTCTTTTGAACATTTACAGTAACAATGTTGAAGTTAATTGCTGATGTGAAGGCTACAATAAAAAAAGTAATTAAATAAATAATGCAGCCATGCACTAAGAATAAAAAGGTAAACGTAACGTTAACTGATATGGATAATTTCATTTTTAAAACGTCAAACATTCTTAATGTGTCCCAGTTTTTTGTTGCAGCCAGCCCAAGGACACTATACACACACAAAACGCAACTGAAAAAATTAGTTTTTTTTGTCCATCAATAAAATACAGAGCAAGTGAAGATGGACCACATTGGTTGCCTAGCACTGCCAGTGAACGGTCTATGTATTCAATTAGACCATACACAAGATTCTGTTGTGAAGAAATAAAGACTTCACCTTAGACTTTTTTGCCTGGCGTTTGCTTTACCAAACACTAGCTCTAAAATAGCATTAGCGTTAATAGGGGTGTTGACTTTAAAAAGTTTAGCTTTATTAGAAGCCCAACAATGTTGTTCAATTACTACTTTTTAGAAAAATATGTTTAGATAGGTTATTTTGATGCATAAAAGGAAACAAATTTATGCTTTAGGTTGTGGTAGTCAGCATGCCTTGAAAACTGACTACAATGCATGTTTGCAAATCTAACTGAGCTCTTTGCCAGTCATGCAAAGTCCCATTTACTCATGCTTACAAATAGTGGAACTATGGTAAAAGGCATTCATTTCAGATAATTTTGTCAATGAAGTAACATACAAACGGGGGGCCTCTGTTGTAACCAAAAATAAGTCCATAACTGAACAGGGTTGAATTTACGTGCAGGTTTGTGAAGGACCATTGGTCTAAATCGGTAAACAGTAACCGCTGGCCAACTATATACAGTGGCCACTAAGGTGACTGAGATTAAGGTTTTTGGCTTCCTTATTTGCTTAACAGCAGGTACACTTTTTAAGACATGGCCAACATCTACACACTCAAGCACACAGGGGCCATCATATATACCCACACACACTTTGTTATGATATAGATATACTGGCAAAGGAACAACCAAGGCTAAAAGCTCAATAATGTCCAATAACACATTATTAGGAGGTGTACAAACACAAACCAAGCCTAATTCCTTACTCTGGAGCCTAACTGTTTTGAAATTGTGATCTCATCCATTCAACTAATGGGCCAAGATGTCAAGAGTATCAGGAGGTTTCATTTTGGCAGTCCATCGGCAAGAATTGTATTGGCAATTTTGCTAATAAAACAGTTAAGGGCGGGCATATCAATGCCTTAATTATTATTATTATTATTATTATATATTGGACTGCATGTAAACATTCTCAATATCTTCTAAACGTGCACACAAGACACACAATGTGGACGAGAGGGTTTCCACTTTGCTACCCACAACCACACACACACACAATATACCAGAGGCTTTCTTAAAAGGATCTATGTAGTATTTCTGCTTTCCTGAATCACAACTGTAAAAGCAGTTACTGTATACCAATGAATGAAACATGGTTAACAACTCAGTGTAGGCACTTAAGTTTGAAAATAGCTTTAAGGTACAAAGTGGCGACAGTATTTGTGGAAAGAAATTGAAATCTGCATATTAAAAGTTTGTCAAATTGAGCCTTGTGTACAGTTTACAAGTAAGTTCGCCATCTAGTCGTGCCATCTATAGACTTCTTAGCAGAAGCTAAATGTCTTTATGATCAGTGTCTAGATTCACTAGCCATGTCCTTGCTTATTTGCTCCGTACACGGACATTTGAGTTTGCCAATTGTGGCGGTGTCAGCTTGTGATCTTAATTTAAGGCAAGAAAATACACAACCAAAGGACAGGAGTGGGGCATTTGTAGCAAGCATTTGTAGCAAGCATTTGCGTTGGGTGGTTATCAGGACTGCGGCAGAGATAACACATAGACCCTTTAAGACCGAATGTGGCAGATGTATCCACATTATTTACAAAACCACCAATTGTTGGCATTTGGTTGCTTTTCAAAAGTACTGTACGTTTCAACTTCTGGGAATAAATGCTAACGTTTGTCCTGATAGAACCAATGTCTCTTTATTATAATACATGCTTTGACTCCAAATGTATGGCACAAAACATAGCCATAGAAGGTAGAGAAAAATGTTACAATTATCACTTCACGGCGACTCACAGAGCATAATACATCTAAGAAAAAAATTATACATGGGTCAGAAAGAACTAACGATCACACAAGGGTGTCCCATCTTTCCATACTACTGACAATACAAAATAAAAAAGGAAAATATTGACTTAGTCATAAAATGAGTAAATTGTCAGGCTAAAAGGTAGCAACAATTTAAACTTAAATACAAGAAATGCGACTCAACATGTTTGTTGAGGAGAATCTATACAAAAGGGTGCTGCTGGGAGCATCAAAGACCAGCGTTTAAAAACGGGGTTTCTTAGCCGGCCCATCAAACTCTTCGCGGACCCTGCCGAACCCGGGATTACCAGGACCCATTCCCCTAGGACCACCCTGGGCAAAGCGCTCGTTGCGCTGTGGGGAGGAGGGGCAATTTGCCAGGGAGGCAGATAGTGGTGGTAAAATATGGTTTAAGTGTGCAAGCACAAAGTTCATGTCCATATGGAAGTGTATAAAAAGGTACGCCAATAGAGGTGATTTGTTTTATATTGTGAGGTATACAACACAACCAGCAGGAGACACATCCGAAGAAACCGTTCGTTCCAATATGAAGGTCCACAGGTGCCACAGGTTACATACGGAAAAGGAAGAGAGGGTAATGCTTTCGTTAGTCAGTGCCTACCTAGTATGGTCTCTCCAGTGCATGCCAAGACTAGCCTTACTACTTTGTAGGCTCAGCATTTTCTAAATGCTGCCCATGTTTCCCCCAAGATCCTTGAATATATCAACGTCTTGATAGAGGTATTCATAAAAAATATTTATAAAAAGGTTATACATAAGAGCCAAACATTATTCGTTACATTTCCTTAGAATTTTGGGGGGGGGGAAAAGATAACAAATTAATCAAAAACCCATTCTGGCTAAGTTAGTTCCAATGTTTCCTAAACATAAATGATGGTGTATTAATTTACCGTCCAGCTTTCACAGCACCTCTTATGGCACTGCATTGATAAAATAGAAAAAATTGCCACAAATGTGACCAGAATCTGAAAAATAGGGACTGTACCAGAAATATGTGTGTGAATATCGTCACAGTAAAATGTAAACATTCACAAGACGTTCAGCACAACCATTTCTTCAACAAGAAATGACTTAATGTGCCAGTTCAGACACGCTGTGAAACTTAAATAGTGTGAGAAAGAATGAAAGTCTCAAAAGCCAAAACTCCAACAGAAGAGGAGGCTCAAGGCTACAGTGGAAAAATATGGTAAGAAAGGAACATAAAGTAATGTAGTGTGTATGAATGTAGAATATGAATATATCCTGGATATATGGATCCTGGATCTGCAACAATCTGCTCAGGTGACTATATTATAAAACTCTTACTGAGCTTCACATTCATGAGACTATAAAACAGTGTCGATTTGCACCCTTCATGCAACTTTGTGGAAATACATCGCCAACATCAACACTGCCAACAAGCATGAACCTAAAAAATATTTTTAGATCTTTAGAAAGCCTTGTCTACATTGACTCTAAAAGAAAATGGTGCATCATATTCAATACTAGAATTATTAGGGCACGCTATATTAGCATGAATAAACAAAGTAGATTTTTTTAAAGCTACAATGTGAGGCACACCATTTTTCAAATACAAAACATTTCTATAAATTGAAGCATATACTGTACAGTAGAGATGGGTCTTGACTTTAAAGTCTTCAAAAGTTAATTTATATACATTTAAAAAATAAAAATTGTGTAACAATCCTAACCTAAAATAATTTTCCTCTTGACTTTACGGTGGTGGTAAAACGTGTTTTTCCGACGAGGGCAGTATAGAATTCGCTACAGCGCTGTTAGACGCTATTTTACAAATAGGAAACACATGCAAAGACTACTACAGACGTCACCATGTTCTGTGTTGAACTTCTTCAAATACAAAAATTAGGTGCACTGCGGTTGTACGGTGACCAGATGGCAGATGTAACCACATGGTTTTGTGTTTAAGTTACAACCGGTTGTTTAACAAAAGTGGATGAGCAAACAAGGCTGAGAGTCTAATCGCAGGCTATCGGTGTTGGCTAGCACCACGTTGTTGCTTTTCTGTTTAGTCTGGTGTTTAAATTAGTGGCGGTCAAAAGTACATTTGCCAGTTATGAAAAAAGTTGTGAATGGATCTCTGTGTGCGCGCACCTGGGGTGTCTTAGAAGAACGATGAAGAGTCGATTCCATCTCTACTGTACAGTTAGTACAAAAGGTTGTCTATAAACCTCAAAGCTCCAGTAGTAAGTTAAGTATCCTGGAAATACACACACATTTAGCCATTCTTACTGGCAACTGTAATCCAGAAACCAACCCAATATTGGTACTACAATTCTGCCAGAACCGTAGATCTCAGGTTTAATCCAGTATTCCCCAATATCCTTCTAAACACAAATGGTCACAAGGGTTTGCCTGCCCCCATCAAATTATCTTGCTGTATATAAAGTAAGATGTAATGCCTTACACCGTCAGCCTGCGCTAAAAGCATTTTAAATGCTCAAAAAGATGTAAAAGGTAAAGTTTGCTGGTCCAGAAAATGAACTACACACCTACTTCAAGTCTCAAATTGGCTTGTAGCACAAAAAGGAGTTTTACACAGGATTTCACACTGCCACCCAAAAATACACGTAGCCTGTTCATATACAACTTCCTTTCTTCTCATGACAGATTATGCATAAAACTGCTAGCACGGTATGAAAAAGGTCATTTAAAACTAATTGACCACATTGTCAACAGTTAAGCAAAAAAACTCTTCAGACATTCTGACTCCAGTCAACAAAAGGTGCCTGTCCAGCTCACATGAGACAGGGCTTGCAATAGCAATCCACTACACAAACAGTGTGATAATAGTGAGCAGAGCCCCTGAAGTCTGTCTACAGCTAACACAGAGCACACTGGAAAACCATTTCTTATGATTTAGTGCAGGTTGACGGTTTCGCTACTAAAAAGCTGTAAGACAGGTGAAGGTAACTGAGGGGGCTTGGCTTACCTTTGAAAGATACCCTAATCATGCAGGCAGCATTTCTCACATTCAACAACCAACAAGCCACCTGAAGACAGCTGGGAGCACAAATCATTCATAACTTCCAATCCTGCTTGGCCAGCTGCCCTTCATGTTAAAAGATCAGCTAGGAGCCTCTCCAACAAAAAGGAAATCCGACGACAGACTACATTAACTACTGATCTTCCGAAAGGTGGGATACATTACCATTTCGTTGCTCATCAAGCCCGCTGAAGCTGGTCCCATTCCCTGCTGTCCTTCAAAGCCCAGTCCACCCATGGAGAACTTCTGGTTGGAACCACCAAAGGGCATATCTAACAAAAAACAACATAGTCAAATACATATACTATTAAAGTAAACGCTTCAGACAAACTCCTAATGCAGCATGGTAGTCGCAACGCTGACCTAACATAATTACAAAACTTCCTTTGATTCCTTAGATAGACTTCCTTTGCCGAGAAACATGTTGCGACTATTGCTTGCGGTTTAAGACCAATGAGCAGCTCTGTTTGTTGTTGTGCAAAGACGATTGTGATTGGTTTAAATAAAAAAAAATGCTAACAAGCCAGCGGTTATTCGCTTTCCCAGAGTCATTGGAGGTGTAGCAAGGCCCTACTCCAGCCCTGACACAGCGCTGTAAATCAAACTGCCTTATACTGAGAGATGTTGACTCACTCTCAGAGCCCAAAAGTGTTTTTTCCTCTCCTTTCTAAAAGTGAAAAGAAACTTACCACCCATGCCCAAAGCGCCACCGGGATTCATTCTCATTTCCCTGTCCCTCTAATGATAAAGACAAAAGGAAAAAGTCATTAGGACAAATATTAAAGAAATATCTTGCTTCATTGCATATATGCAATAGTCTTGTTTTCTAGTGTGAAGATTAACTCACATCCATGAAGTTGCCCATCCTGTAGTTCTCATCACGTTTGCGGCGCATCTGTTCTTCTATCTCTCTATTGCGGATCATCTCTTCTTCCCGCCGGCGGCGCTCCTCTTCTTGTCTGTTTACAAAATGGAAAACGGTGATCTAGCATGTGTTTAGCATCAAATGAACAAATCAGATTTTATATTCATATCTCATAGTAAAAAAAGAACAATGGAAGGACCATTATTTATGAAAGGACGACCACATGCCACACATCTGCCTCCATTAACAGACAGACTTAATAAATAAATACCTGATCTGCATCTCCTTCCTCTTTTGCATCTCCTTACTGTGCAATTCCTCCATGCGCCGCAGTTCCTCCTGTCGCCTCAGCAAATCTGTAAGGGCACATGAGAACAGATGAAACTGTGGCACTTGAACGCTAAGATACTCCACATCCTGTCTGTGACACGCATGTATTCTAGTGATAAATTAGCAAATATCATCTAATAGCTACAGGCATTTGGTTCATTTGATTATTTTTTTCGGGCATTTATTTGACAGGACAGATGACATTGGGGGGGAACTGACATGCAGCACAGAGCCAGAGGTCGGAATCGAACATGAGCCCGCTGCATCGACGAGTAAACCTCTATATACGGACGCCTGCTCTACCAACGGAGTTATCTGGGCGCCAAGGCCTTTGGTTCTTTTTCAAACCTGACAACAATATCACCACACTTGCCTTGTCGGAGCAGGTTGGCCTGGTGCTCATGGTACGCGTCCTCCATCTCGCTCTCCAGCTTCTCACGGGCCTCGCGCATGTTCTTCTCCACCTGCTGCCTCTGCTGTTTCTCCATGTCATCCAGGGACTTCCAGCGCTTGGAGTACTCATATTCGAAGGTGCCGGGCCGAGCAAAACGAGGAGGTTCCTCACGCTCTCTATAGAAACAATTTACCAATGTTAGGCAATCGGATTGTATCCACATCATGTCCTGATTCGCCTAGACTAATGTTATTTCAAAAGAATGTGGGAAAATAAAGATATTTCTTTATTGCTCTATATTAGAACTGGCCAATATATCATCATTATTATTATACTAATATTGACATCAATATAAAAGACTAGATATCGTCTTAGATTTTGAATATCGTAATATGACACAAGTGGTCTTTTCCTGGTTTTAGAGGCTGCATTACAGTAAAGTGATATCATTTTCTGAACTTACTGGACTGTTCTAGCGTTTCCATTAGTTGCGTTTACCCACTTAATCATTGTATCAACGTTATTGGCGATTATTTATCAAAACTCATTGTGTTAATATTTTGTGAAAGCATAAATAGTCACACTACAATATTGACTTTGAGGTATTTTGTCAAAAATATTGTTGTGACATTTCATTTTTTTCCATATCACCCAGCTCTACTCTAGAATTATAAAAAGGTGCCTGGAAAGCAGTTTCAAAACATTTAACCAGTATGGCAATGCTGACAATATTGTAATTAGTAGTCCACTTCATACGATGAGCTATATGGATCGGTGCTAGTTGCCAGTATTGGGTTTTGAAGGCTACAGACAATATCCTTTCTCTACCTCCCCTGGAGTTACACAGGTTAACATCTGCTACTCCACACACAAATTGATTTTTTAACAGCTGCCATCCCTGATCCCCCCCCCCCCCCCCCCCCCCCCCCCCAGACACACATCACATCTGTTGTTCACAATACAATGACTTGGAGAATGACAAAGATAATATGCATAATAAAAATGGTTGTTTCAGAGAGATGCAAGTTAACCTCGTTTAACTCAAAATGGCCCTACTTATCCCTACTAACGCAAATCGGAGGGGACCGACGGTGATTTGCTTACGCTTGATATCTGGGATTCTTCTGTGCCAGTTTTTCTGGAAGACCATCTTCATCATCAAACTGCTCCAGAGGCTCAACAACAATAGGCCGGGGTGACCTGAAAAGAGTGAAACAAAGATGAATAAGCAACTGTTTTAAGTAGCTTTTATTATTTCGCACATGTCTGTTTTTTACTTACGTGGTAAGCAGGAAGACACCCTCGTTGCATCGATCAAGGGCCTTTCTAGCTGCCGGTTTGGAAGCAAACTCTACAATTCCCTTCCCTGTGGCCCGTCCGCGGTCATCTACAATGACAATGGCTCTCTCAACCATTCCAAACTGTGAGAAAGCTTCCTCCAGGAGCTCATTGGAAACAAATGGTGACAGGTTTTTCACAGACAAAGCTGCGGAGTGTGTGGCAAATCGAACACGCAGTGGTCTGTTTTTCATTGGCGTGTCATCCAACTCTGCCTTTGCTATCTCTGCAAGTGCACGGGACTCCTACAAGAACCCAAATGTACCGTTACTATTAAGGGATCTGTTACACAAGAATTCAACATACCAATGTAACACTAAAAGTAGTTCTTAACATCACAGGTGTAAAACTGGAATTTAAATTATTGCATCTTTTGTAGTAATCTTTAAAAAAAAAATCAAGTATGACAACCTGGTATAAATAAGGATTTTATGGCTTACCAATCGGATGAAACCAAAGCCTTTGCTTTTGTTGATAAAGACCTCGCTAGGCTCTCCGTATTTTGCGAACAGTTTCTTGAACGCCTCTTCTGTGATGTCGTTGGGCAGGTTTCCGATGAACAGACGACACCGCTGTGTGTACGTCTTCTCACCCGGCTTCAGCAGCATGGAGAGTGTTGCCCTAAACGCCTGTCGATTTATCAAAGATGTGACGTTAACATTAAAACTCAAAAATCTATGTGCTACACCAAATAAATTGAAATAGACAAGCACACAAACATGAGAAAAGATTACAAGGCTAGCTTATGTTTAAATAATGATGTCTTTGTTTGCTTGCACACGTAACACACTGCCCATCCCCCATTCCCTGTGGGTGCTCAGAGGCAAAATAGACTTGACCTATATTTTATTAGGTTAATTCTAGGTAACCTAACATACAAGAGATAATTCAACAAACGTGGAAGTCGGTGTAAAACAACCTGCATGTTCTTTGTTTTACCAGAACACATTTTGCATAGACGGATTTTAGACAAGATGGCGGATGGCTAAAGCGAATAATCTATGCTGCGCTTGATTTTCGTCACCGCTTGTACCGCCAAAAACGGCGATTGTTTGTAGGAGAGAGATGCGATTTCCAATCTCAATGTTTAAAGAGAAAAAATGTCCCTCTTATATTCTGTATCGATCTATTTATCTCTGTAAATATGAGTGGAGTGACATTAAAAACATTAAGCCGTTAGGAGAATATGGTAATATTCCGCCCTTACGGACTGCACTGTATTTCAAATCGAGCGTACTGCCAGTAGTGAATAAGCTAGCTAGCTAGCTAACGTTTGCGAACACCAATGACTGTCGATGCCATTCACAGCAGAGAATACATTGAAAAATAATACAAACAGACCTTTGACTGGCTCGCATCTGACTCAGCTCCATCGTTGTCTGTCGCCATTTTCTCTGGCTCCTGTCTGGGCTTTACCGCCGGGGGCCCTGACTTCTGGCCTTGATAAGGCCCTGACTTCTGGCCTTGATAGGGGCTTGACTTCTGGCCTTGATAAGGACCAGAAGACGGGCCGTGTTGGAGGCCAGGAGACTGGCCTTGTTGGGGGCCAGACTTGGGGCCTTGTTGGGGGCCAGATTTGGGGCCTTGCTGGGGGCCAGATTTTAGACCTTGCGGTGGACCAGGCTTCGGGCCTTGCTGGGGACCAGGCTTCGGGCCTAGTTGGGGACCAGGCTTCGGGCCTAGTTGGGGACCAGGCTTCGGGCTCTGTTGTGGTGGAGGCTGCTGCTGCTGCTTCTGCTGTTGTCCGTTAGCGTTTCCTACCGGTGACGCCAGCTGGTTCTTGGTTTCGGGTTTAACGTTAGGTGGAGGGGAGGTCATGTTAGGTTTCGGCGGTGGTGACTGAATCTTCGGCTGAGTCGCAGGGGTTGTCGGTGTCTGCTGGGCAGCTGCTGGTTTCTGCTGCTGTTGCTGCTGCTGCTGCTGCTGCTGCTGCATTGGGCCTTTCATGGTGAGAGCCGGGCCAGGACTTGGCGGAGGGATAATGGGCAGCTGTGGCTTCTGGGGAGTCTGTGGTCCCTGATTAGGCGATCTGTTGAAGTTATTATTTGCTCCCCTTCTGTTTTGGTTCTGATTCTGGAAAGGATGGTTCCTGAAATGTGGGTTTCCCATTAGCCCACCCCGCATCGGGCCGCCGGGCCCACCGTCCCCTCTGCGTTGCTGAAAATGATTCATACCAAAGCCACCGCGATTATTGTTGAATCGAGACATTGATCCTTATAAACCCTGCAATTAAAATACGAAATAATTTTATGAATTTGCTCCGTAACAAAGGTCTGCCGACTGCTGGTCGAGCTCCTCAAAATGGCGACTAACGGTTGCGCTTGGAGGAGTTTTTCTCTCTCCAGTACGGGGAGCGCCGCCCCGATAACTTCATTGGCCCGCTGCTCAGCAGGAGGAGTCACCAGGGCGTTGGAGCTTTTTGGAGGATCCAGTCAATTTGTATAATTCGTTTTCTAATATCAGCACTCATTCGGATGAATGATGTAGGACAACGTCAAACTCGATTGCAGTTACAGTTGTAGTCCGCATAATAAAATATCTGTGAATTATATAGTGGGTTTTAGAGTTTAATCATTTGTACATGTTAAAAGAAAACAGGAAGCAGGAATTTTACACCTATTTACTTCTTGCTTTTGTGGAAGAAAAAACAAATGCACAGTAGTGTACCCTAAAAGAAAAACCTAGAAACAAATTATTCACCACATGGTCGAGTTACTGAAAATGAATGTTGCAAGATTAAGAAGCATAATAGTATAAAAACCTTTTGGCTTGGCTTTGTCCACATTTGATCTTGATGAGACATATAGAGACAATATTTGTCTCCCTTTGCCAAATAGAACCATTTCTTCCAAAATAACTTTTTGGCCAATCACTTCCCCCCAACCCATTAACCTGGATCCTTATTTTAGAGCTATACCCACATTGCTTGTTTCTAAATGTCACACAGAGATCCTAGTTCAGTCACCAACATTAGCCTTCAAGCTAAAAATGATATTTAACTGTCATCTCTTTGATCTGAGTTAACTGAGCTTTAATAGTCTACCCATTTAAACCTATGCACTTATGCAAAAACATTTGAATAGATTTCAACAGTTGTAGTTACTAAAATATGCTTATTGATTGCAGACTGGTATATTAAGCACGTTTGCAGAGGTAAGATTATGAGATACTATATTTCAAAAAGGTAAGGAACCTCTGACCTCCTGCTAGTGGACGTTAGAAGGCAGGGCTTTGGACTCGAGTCACACATTTGATAAACTCAGACTTAAGAATAAAAAAATGACTTTTGACACTTAGACTTTATGAGCCCTTTGACTTTAAAATATCTGATGCCTTTCATCGAGCGGGAAATAACTTTGATTATAACTTAATTAACACACGTGTATTTCCCTGGTTTGCAATGTTGTTTCCCTATTAGTCTTTTGGTGTTAATGTGTTGAAGTGGCACTAAAGAACAGATGACTTGTTTCGGATGCAAAAGTTAAAAATCATGACTTGTTCCAACCTCTGTTGCATGGCTTGAATTTGTGTTGTTAACCTGACAACATAAAGCACTAGTTACACTTTTTCCATTAGAGGACACTTGTGGGGTTTGCTTGATTATAGATTTTTATAGAAAAAAATGTTTTATAATACTCACACCTACCTTTTAAGAAGTTAATCCCTCTTGTGATAAATATCAAGCTTTGGAAAATGAATTCAGCCTAACTCAAATGGACCTTTTTTTGTCATTTATTCCGCATACAGGTGTTAGGAAACAAAAAAAAAACCTAGACATGTTTTCTTAATGCTCATCATTATAAACAGACACAAAAAGATGAGATGACAACTGTCACAAAACATAAGTCCAATAAACAAAGATGATTTAAAACACTTAACCAATGACAAGATAAAACCCAGAAGAAAACACACAGGACGATGCAACGTCGTCACACAGGCGGAAAATGTTGGAATAATAAAAAGTGGTGAAGGTGTAAAAGAGGAGAAAAATAAACTAAATAAAGAGAAGCGACCACGCAGGGCTGCATCAGAGATTCAAAGTGACGAGAAAAACAACAGGACTCAGGGAGGTAAAACAGACATTCATTGATCTGGTAACAACAATCAAAACATGTCTCGCCTCTTAGTTAAAAAAAAAAAAAAAAATCAGGATTGAGAAGAGCAATATAGAACAAGTAATCATGAGAGCAAAATTAACATTCACAACACCTGATATACAGTATATATTTTTAAGCACACACGACTCCTCAGAGTTACACTCCTATGTTCAAGGATCACACGTTCAAGATTAGCTTTTTTTAGACTTGTAAAATCCCCTTTCAGTTGGGTTAGAACAACTTCTTGCCAAAGCCCTCCCAGTGTATAGCCGTTTTATTTTTAAGAAGTGAACCTGTTATGTTCTATTATAGTGGGTTACAGTAAGCGCGGCAACAAAGTGAATGTTTTCTTACATTTTCTTGGGAATAAATGGTCAACAAAAGTCAGGATTGGTTAGGTGTCACTGAAGAAGATATGGAGGAAGGTTTTCCCAATTTAAAACAAACAAAATCAACTTGGAATAATGGCAAGAAGGGTGTTGATGGTGAAACAGGAACACTTGAAAAGGAATAATGTTTAAAGAGGAAAAGTTGTTGGGAGGAACAGTGAAGCGACTCATGGGGGGCAGTCTGTGCAGGCCTGCAACCATCTAAAGTGATGCTGTATTTCATGCAACTCATTCCCGTCATTCATTCATCTTTAAGCCTACAATCATAATTATTTTTAGAAGCAAATCTGCTGAGGTAATTTTATATTAAGAATCACATAAAGTGGTTACTAACATGCAGTTGTGGATGTTTTGAAATAAACAGCACATGGTGGCAAAAGCATCAATTGATTTTTCTTTTATTTCAATTGGATTTTCTTCATATAGTTCAAGATATTTTATCACACTCATTACAAAAGAAGAAAACATGTGAGGCCCTCATGAATGTTGGTATTTTAATAAAAAGGGCCGTCCGTAGATTGATTACTGACGCAAGACCGGGACTGGCTGCAATGGATAAGTCATGGGGTGGTAGGTAGTGGAATGGATGGGGTGGTAGGAAACCAGCTGTTCTAGCTCTAAAACCAGCACTCACTGCAGTCAGTCAGTCGCTGTGGGACTCCAACTCTAGAGTGAAGCTGCAGTCAGACTGAATTTCACAAGGCAAAATTTACTTGTGGCAAAAAAAAAATCAGAAAGGGACAAGAAATAGAGCAGGCAGGGTTTTATCAAACGTTTTACTGTCTTTCAACTTTGTCGCCAACATAATTCTGGGTCGCTGTCCTTACCACCTTACACCTCACCGCAGCATCCCTTCTTCTTGGTTGCTTGTATTATTATACCCTGCAATTATAAAGCAAGACTATAAACAACCAATATTACCTGAATGAGAAGTCAATCCCACCTTTTCTATCAAGCATCAGATTAAACCAAAGGATGAAGATCAATATTTCATGTCTTGTTCCACATAGAAATGATTAAGTGAAATCCAGCCTGACTGCGCTTTAGGATGGTTGCTGACAGTATCAGGTAGGCGTTATCTTGACTCAAACTTATTGTTGATTTACCACTAAATGTCTTACAAACTGACACTGTAATAACAGAAGGAAATGCGTGTCAGTGAAAGCAATAGAGGACATGACAGCTGGAGGTTAGGATGAAGCAATATGAGGTAAGAGTGAAGAAAAACCGAGGTCAGGTAGAAGCGACAGACTTTAATAAAACAAAAAGGAATGCAATGTGTTAATCAGTGTTTCTCCCTCTGAAAGGCTTGTAAGTGTGAGCACTTAATTATGTTAGAATCAAATCAGTGTGTCTTCAGTATGAGTGCTATCATATGTTTTCTGTTATGTGTTTTGTTTAGCGATGTGGCTCTAACCATTATGATTATTAAATATGTATGCATGTTTGTCATCTTATCTTGCGGATGTGTGTGGAAGAGGGGGTGCTCATGGCTGTTTCCTGTGGGAGAATGGCAGATCGGGTGAGAGGTCAGTGTCTCAGCGGGTCACAGTGGGGATGAGGTGAGGTGAGGTCAAATTTGGGGCAAATACTTCTCGATAAATTCCTTTACAGCTGCCATCTCCTGCAAGAGAGCAAAGTAGATGTTGGTACCGTGGACAAACAAATGATACTGTTGCTGACGGAAAACACAACAATACTGACTGTTTGCCTACAAAAGTACGAGAACTATTTGCTTAATAGACAGACTTCCGTGAGATAAGCCTAAAAAGTTTGAGTTGCGGGAGAGTATACTTCGGCAGGCCAGGTTTCTGAATAGGAAAGTGTTTCCTGTACAGACAATGTCAGGTGACCAGCAGGTGGGGCACTTTCAAGGCTATTAAGGGAAATTCACTCCCTGGTTGAATAATCCGAAAGTCTGTCAGAAAATATCTGGTTCAAATCTGCACTGGTTCAAGCAGAAGCATTGTGCAGTTTTAAACTCTATATTTAAACATACCAACCACACTGAAACACAAACACCTGAATGAAGTAACAGTTTTGAGCTGGTTGCAATTAGAATTAACATTGAATTACATATTCTCCGTACTGTAAAAGCATCTTATAAAAAACGCATGCGCGCGCACACACACACACACACACACACACACACACACACACACACACACACACACACACACACACACACACACACACACACACACACACACACACACACACACACACACACACACACACACACACACACACTACCTGAGGACAGGAGCTGTGAGGGAGCCCTTGGTAGGTTTTGAAGGTAATCATCTGAGGGTTGACTATGGATTTGAGTTTCTCTGCCGTCATGGCACCAAACTGCACTGGGATCATGACGTCCATCTCCCCGTGGCACTGCAGGATCGGGATGTTCTTGTTGCCGCTTGACGCCTGCATGAGAGACACAACAATGTCCACAGTAAGCTGGCTAAATCTGAATGGTTTTTCCCTACTGGTTAGGGGAAAGTTTAGTGGAACTATTTTATAACAAAAGTAAAGCATTTAACATTTGAAGAAGTTTGAATTGATGAGGCAGATAAGCATATAACTGTGACTGTACCGATGGGAAACTCCTGTGAAGTGGTAGCCAGCAACTGAGGGCCACAATGCCAGCCAACTGATGCTGGCAGGTCAAGGCGGTATACAAGGACAAGGCCCCACCCTAAGAAGGAAGGCAGGAAGCAGACAGAGATAGAGATGTGAATTACATGCATTCATTTACATTTCTTTAAAAAGGAGCAGTTCTCAAAATATTGAAAACAAAGTGATTTAGGATTGCCTCCACACAGTTCTCACAGACTGAACCCTAACTCATCAAAACAAATTCTGACGCTTTATCACGGCTGACGCTGTCTGATAATGATATGAATGTCTGATATAAATTCCAACCTGAGAGAAGCCACCGAGCATTATACGGTGCGGGGGGATCCCGTTTTTGACCTCATGTTCGATTATGGCCTTGACTGGGGGAAAGCAAGAACAAATATGTGTTATTGAACATATCAGGGAGACAGCATATAGTGCAGATTGCCATACAAACACTTCCCTGTCACTTTGAGGATTGGTTTCATTTGCTTTACTTTTAGTTGTTGTGGTCTGTGACCACCAGGAGGAGCCTCAGATCTTAAACACATTTCTGGCTGCTACGTGGTCAAGGACGAGAACTAGAGGCCTGGGTATGCCTGAAATAATTAGTTCGTCCACACATCTAAAGGCGAACGTGTTTATAGATGTTCTGAAAGGCAATACTTATAGATGGGGTGAAAAGCCGATCATCATAGAGAGGGGCGAGAAGCAATAATCATAGTATTACAGATATAACGGTGCACACTTTTAGATAAACTCACTGCTGTCTGCTGCCTTCTTGATTCCAGATTCGTCCTCCTGGGAGTCGGGGCTGAGACCCATGAGGTCAAACCTGCACACATGAAGAGACACGTGTTTAAGGAAATCAATGTATACAATTGCAGTATTGTCAATGCCAGTATGGGAGCCTGCTGTGGTTTCCAGGGAAACAATAGCATCCAGTGTTGAGCTAAAAGGCTGTCTGTTTCATCACGCCAACTCACCACGCGGGCATCATGGCCCTCATGTTGAGAGTGACGGGAATCGGGGGCCTACAGGGGGACAAAGGGAGGGAGAGAAATGAAAACATGACGGTCAGTGTAGGAGATCAGCAGCAGCTAAATATTGGTGTATTGATTTATTCACTCAACAAGGCAAGATCACAGACAGACTGTTGGTTTTGAAGCTGATTATGCATTCTGATGTGCTAATTGGCTTAAAAAAAAAAGATCTAGAAAGTGTATTTTATGTATGTAGTGTTTGTTCACAGGTTACTTCTCTCCACACAACCACACCAAGAAGAAAGATGTTAGTTTCCCTGCCTGCTGACAAGTCTTGGAGGAATAAAATATGACAGAAGGAATAGGAGAATAAAATAAAATAAATAAAACTTACGCATGGGGGCAGATGAACTTGACGTGAGACAGCTGGATCCCCTTCAAAGTGTCGGCCCACCCATGCCTGACAGAGGAGAGGGAGGAAAAAAAAACTAGCTTCAGCAAAATGACTAAAATGCAGTGCATCCAAACCCAAATTTATTACAACAAAGTACAATGTACAATACAGTGGGAGTGTAGCCTCACATGTGGCTTATAAATAAAAAACACGTATGCACTTCATTGTACGTTGTTCTAGAGGAGATCACGCACCAGAGGGGATATTTTTTGATCTCTGCTGACACGATTTGATCTTATTAAATGAATCAGTCGGCATCAAGTGCTGGTTTGAGAGCTTTTCAGATCAGTTATTCATGCAGTTGTTAGTGGTGTATTATGAAATGAAGCTACATGAATTAGGGCATTATTTAACTACATTTACTTTGAGCCACTTCATAATTGGGAAGTTAATGTAACTATCTAATAAAAAAAAGAAATAAAGCCAAATGTAAAATTCAGGATTTCAGAATAACTGGAGGTCATGAGTGCCAAAATACAAACTCTATCTAAGAACATTTGGCTAGACGTAAAAAGAAAATTGGAAGCTGCAATTAAAGAGTATTTAAACATAGTTTTAAAATGTGTTAATATTTTACGTTTAAAGTCTTCTTCCATTTAAGAACGTGGTTTGGCAAATTGTTATTCGCTGTGATGTTTGAGCTTCACTGTGCAGAATGATATGCAGAGTGACAGAGTCTCACACTCGAAGGCTGTTCTCACATTCGCCTGCTGACGGAGCAAAGTTTTCCATAATGTCTTTTTTTTTTTAAACTCTATTTTAAGAAATAAACTTTATTTTTCACAAATTCAGAAACACATTACGGCCTGTGGCATTAAAGTATTCAGGTTTGACGCCCAGCTAATGTTATGAAAAGTACTTTATGTAATATTTACTCACCCTGAGTCTCCTAAACCATGAAGAAATATCACCTGCAGCACATATAAAGAAAAAAAATGGTTAGAACTTATGCCTTGAAATGTATAACTCTTAAATATGAAACTATAATAAACTGGGAACATTTCCTATTGTTTCTCTCCAAATGCAGAAACAAAGACATTTAGAAGTTTTGTTTCATTTAGATAGCGATATATTACTTTGGACACATGAATTGCTGGAACAAGGAACCCACAATGATAATAATATTAAACTTTCTTATGTAGCACTTTTCTTAACAAGGTTACAGAGGGCTTCTTTAGAAAAATAAACCGATAAAAAAACCTTGAACAACAATAAAACAACAATAGAATACAATACAAACAACAGAGCCATAATAAAAAAACACCGGAAGATAGAATAAAAGTTAAAATGTAGATAAAATGACCAAGGAGCAAGATGAGAAAACCCAGCAGCGTATCAAATAGTGTAAAAGAAAGTTTTGAGGCCGGATTGAAAAGATGCTAATGATGCTGATAGGTTCCTCAGTCTGGGGGCCCGGGCCCCTTTGGTCACAAGCCGAGATCGAGGAACAACCGGCAGAGCTGCAGCCACCGATCTAAGGAACATAAATCCTTGAGTTCATTTGGAGCTAGGCCATATATTACTGTAAAAGGGATTAGTAAATGTTTTATTTTAATACGGTAGGCCTACAAAACAGCTAGCCAGTGTAAGTTGACTAGTAGTGGAATAATGTGTGTTACTTAGCGCCTGTTCAAATTCAGGTGGCAGCGTTCTGCATCGGTTGGAGAGTCGGAGAAGGGAGCTCTGCCTAAGACCAACATAAAGTGCATGTAGTAGCCCAGGCGAGATCAAAGAAAATCAAAGCATGTACAACCTGTTATGTAATTTGGAAGGAGATGGAAAAAGCTAAAGGACGCTTTTTAAGAGAAAGCCGCACAACTTAAACAGTATTTACTTGATCACCAAATCATGAGATCTGAATCCAGTTTCAATAAACCTGCTTTAAACTTAAGACAATTTATCACATTACATCTATCTTGTAGTAGACCGTGTACTGCTAAGTGTGCGCACTTGTTCCAAAACGGGGAAGAACAGGTGCCAGTAAACACTTCTTGCCAAGCTAAGTCCTCACTGCCAGTTTCCACACAAGCAACTCCCCGCAGAGAAACCAAGGAAGGGAATAACAATTTAGAAACCTGGAAATTCACTGCGTGTTGGATGGAAATCAGAGACTTTGCTGTATTTGCAGAGATCAAAACACCTTTCTTCCATATGGGGTTTGCTGGGATCACTGACAGTCAGCTTTGATCCTGCTGTTTAACAAATCCCTGCACTGTACCTTACAACAGTTTGTTTCATTTTTACACTCAGATCCAGCTGAGTAGCAACACAATGCGTCCGCTTACTGTAGTGTACTTGTTACTGCTATAGAAACAGCTACAGGTGTGGCTTCTCATCATGAAGGAATAGAGTTTATTAGGACTCTTTATCGGGATTTTTAATGTGTACTGTACAAAACTGAATATTTCTACAAATCTTGGAAAAGGAACTTCCCTGCTGGGAAATGGTGCATCTTATCTTAACTGGGTGCTCATTGCTTTTAAAAAGATCCAATCTGTATTTTTTACAAACTCTGGTCCGCTTGAAAACGGGGGTCTCGGTTCACTTCCACGTGAGTTTGGTTAACTTGAGGTGAGAACGCGATCCGAACCAAATACAGGAGTTGAACCAAAAACTGAGGATTTACTGGCCTGCAATTTCTAATTATATTTTTAGGGCTTTATTTCTACAGGACAGCTTAGACTTGAAAGGGGGGGGGGGGGGGGGGGGGGGGGGGGCGGCAAAGGACCGCAGGTTGGAGTTGAAGGAGTAAACCTCTATATACGGGCGCCCGCTCTACCAGGTGAGCTAACCTGCTGGCCTGCAATTTTATTCTTGCACACAATTTATGGATTTATGATTTAAGGGATGATAATTTACAGATCCATAATCTGAGCACACATTGCTGGTCGTCCGTGTTTTCTCTCTCTCCCTATCTCTCTCTCTCTCAGTTTACAGGGTTTGGTGTGTTTGACAAAGTATATCTAAAAATATGACTATGGAGTTTGACTTTGCGATTGAATTCAAGCATTTTGTCTGTTGATCATAATGAAAATAAACGCTGCTTTACATCAGTCTTTACAAACAATACTCGTTTAAACTAACCTTTATTACACACAGTAATAACTTAATAAAGCTGTATTTTAGCCAGTAACTATGCTTTCAGGTGATCAAATACAATACAGGATGACCAGATTGATTGATTATTACACTATGAGACAGGATTTTACAACTTTGGAAAGTTATCACAGCGTCAAATATTCATCTTTTGTTGCAACAACCACCAGTTAAAACACCACGGTTGTTATTTTGAACAGACATTTAATATGTGCATCAAACCCTTGTAAATCAACGTGGGTCATGCTTAAGCAGGTTTCAATGTCATGTTTTAGATTTTTGTGGAGGGCGACACTTTAAATCATGGATGGAGTTTTAACGTGCACGGTGATGGTTAATGAACGTATTTTTCTGATCAAGTTTTAATGGAGCAAGACTGGCAGGCCTATTGGAAGGTGTGGGGAGGTCAAACTCCCTGTTTCTACACGAATCATCAGGCAGCTTCGAGGCTTCAGAAAACACTCCCATCATGAAAGTGTCCTTGAGCTAGACGGTGACTTCCATTCCCCACCCCTCCTCAACTGCTTAGTGACTGAGGTGCTCTGAACACAAATGCATCTATGGAGTTTTGTGGTTTCCACTCACCGCTGCAGTCTCCTTTTCCATCCCGGACACTGTCACAGCCTCGGCGAGCAGCGGCACAGACATGTTGTTACCACACATACACTGTAAGAGGTGCTGGAGTCAGAAGAGAGGACAGAAAGCGGCGGTCAGCTGGGTGGGGAAGTACATAAAAAGGTTGTCATGTGCATTGGAAGAGCTTTATTTAACTCAACATTTCAGATGTTTTTGAGCAATTTGCAACAATGATTACAGATAACACAAGTTTTAAAATCAGTTCAAACTTTACAGATTTCATTTGTAAAGAGATTAGTCAAGACCCTAATCTTCTGGAGCATTTTCCGGATAATCTTTTTTTTTTTATAATACAGATAAGACATCAGATTACACAAATAACCTACCAGTCAACTTTGCTTCTAATGAATCAGCCCTGGGCTCTGGAGTCATCTGATTGCATCATATTGACTTGTATTAACTTGTTTTCTCTGGTTTCTAGATCTGCAGGGCAAGTGAATAGTGCAAGCTCAATCAAGCAGATAAGGAAATAATTTCCACTTTATGAAATCATATTTTTACTTTTACAGTTTCGGATTGAGTCACCCTAGAGTTCATTTGATTTCAGTTTTTGGTGATCTGGTCCGGTGTATGAGCTTAAACTGGTTTAATTATTTAATGCAAACCGGCTGAACCAGCATTTGTTATTATGACATGTTTGGGCAAATTAAAACGTAGCCTAATTCAGCAACCTGTGCCGACGACGTCTTGGCTCTAAATCCATCTTGTGTTGTAAGCAGTGTTGTTTTCTGAATTAAATGATCAAGAAGTGCGGCCACACAAGCTCCTTTTTTTAAACTTCAAAATATCTATCAGTAGTATTTGCTTCAAAAATTCAGTATTGGTCGGGCTCTCTCTATCCTGATCTATTGCCAATTCATTTTCAATCAAAATATTCTAATCAAGTAATCACTAATCGTTATAAATACCATTATAATGGAAAGCGCAATAACTCATTTCATCAAAATACATTATTTGCTATAAGGTTGAAATATATATAAATGCCTGAAATAGCAAGGTTCCCTTAATCGCAATAACTGAAATGTGTTAAATTCTTGTTAAATATTTACTAAATTCTCTTTCTCTAAACCTGTTGACAAAAATCAAAGAACTAAATGTTCAAATGACCAGGATGTATTGTTGAGCTTATTCAAAATAGGTTACTTGCAGAAACGAGTGATGGCAGAGTTGTGTACAGTTGGATCTGTCATGTTGTTTTCAAGGACTACATTTTTTTTCTTAACATCAGCAATGACAATGATGTGCCCACTCTGACAGTTACAACTCCTGCTGTTTATCGGTGCAGCCGTTCGGTCCACAGACAGACACAACAAGGCTGAACACACCACTTATACGCACACACGCATAATGAAGCTGCTGAACCTAAAACAGCAGTCATGGGGGGGGGGG
>NC_045746.1:18929181-18979017 GCF_008692095.1 Etheostoma spectabile | reverse complement strand
GGGGGGGGGGGGGTGTCAGCAAGTGACGGGACTCATTAACTAAATGAAACACACACTCTCCCCTGTACAGTACTGTGGAAATGGGCTGCAGACGTCCGTCCCTCTGCACGGTGAGTCAGCCATCGATAGCAGGCATGAGATCAGGGGGTTGCTGTACAGTAAAATAGAGCAGTAAAAGCCTTAATGCCTCTTAAGTTTCTGTTCAAGTGGGAAAGTATGAGGCAAGATGGGATGGGCAAGACAGACGGCGTGCTGCCTGATTGGTAAATAGGCGATGAGGAGACAGGGAAATGTCTGAAACACAAAGGTTAATGTGTAAACCTTGAGCGGGATTATACTCTGCGGGTGTTAATATTCCTCCGGCGGCATGGCCAAGCAGCTAAATGTCCCGCGCACCGTTTGCTCTTTGGCAGGTGATCAATTATCATCCGATGGTCATTTTCACGGCTTAAATACATGGAAGTGGGCGGTAAATGTGTTATTTAAGCGTCCAAAGTATGGACAAAACAAGATTGTTTTCGCCCTCCATCCTGACCCTTGATAAATGAGTAATAGCTGAATAATAACCGAGCAGGGTTAAGCACCAGGAAATTGTCTCTTTCAGCAGGGCACATACTCTGCTAAGAACCTCATGAAGAGGGAACATTTCCACGTGTGTAATGTTACATTTACTCCAGTAAGTTTAAGCAGAAATACTGTTCTTGTATTTTACTTGAGTATGTCCATTTTATGCTACTTTACGTTTCTACGTCAACACATTTCAGAAAGAAATGTTGTACTTTTTACTGTATTTATCTAACATCTATAGTCATTAGCTTTAGTTATAATCTACTTTTCAGATTCCGATTTCACAAATAAAAATCATATTACAAGCTTTTGTTAAAGATAAAACCAATTGATCTCAACCTTTTTGAATTGTATCTCGTTGGTAGTCCGTGTTAAATTTCAGATGTTAATGATTTGTCACACTGATTTCCCCTCTAAACTCCTCAGCTGGTTTCATTTAAATAACTGAGGACAAAAAAAACTATGTATTAGAACTTTTTTCTTCTTTCTTGTTGTTATAATGTTATATTATGTGCTGCCATGTGTGGTGATCGATGTTCTTTTATGCTCTTGTGCACAAATTCCCCTGTGCCCCTAGGCTAGGGGCAATAAAGGTTTCATTCATTCATTCATTCATTCATTCATTCATTCAATCATCTTGTGACCCCTTCAGATTGATCTTGTGACCCTTCAGAGGTGCCTGCTTCTAGGTTGGAAACTACCAGACTTAACTACCTACAGAAACTGTATGTTAAGTAGTTAAAATAGCCCCACCTCGGGCAGCTGCAACACTAAAATGCTGCTTAAACATTGATGCATCAGTATCAATGATCTACTAATGCATATAATAATAAATAAGTAACAAGGGTCATGCTTTGGCAGAACCAAATTCTAATTCAGTGTTAAATCCTCTTCTAACAAATGTAATTTATATGCACTGCAGCCCTGAGTGGGAACAGACAGAGCCACATTGATAATATGACTGAAAGAAGACCACACAAAAAGAGGAGTGAAAGAAAGAGAAATAAGAAAAGATGGTGGATGGCTGAGAGATGGAGGAGTGCAGGAACATCGGACAATCTGCTCAAACAAGCTCTCTAAACATGCTGGCATATGCAAAGAGGCGATTAATTACTTTCCTACCCCTTTTTCCTCCACCTGTTATTGTTTAGCAGATTTACAATGACCCGTAACCAGGTGCCAGCATAAAACAACTGTGTGGGTTTTCAACGCTCTGAGAAACAATGGCGCACTCTTCATGCTTCTGGAGGAGGCCGGTGGTTAAAAATAGTATGATGTGTGTACAAGCATCTCGTCCAGTTCAGGTCTAAAAAAAAAAAAAAAAACGAAAACCGGACTTGTTCCAAAAATTTAATTGAATCCATGACCTGGAGTCTCTACCTAGTCGCCGGGCATTCCTTAAACAACTGAATGGATGATTATTAATGATTCCTTTATTTTCCACGGCCCTTTTCCGGCAATGATGAATATTTAGGCCATGTGTGGAAACTGACTATACGTTCATCACCAGGGAAGCCTTAAAAACGTATTTAATATCTTAAGTCTTCTCCTGATGTCAACAACTGTGATTAGAGCTGTGACTGTGACGATTATTATCATTATCCATGAATAATATTTGCAGTTAATTGACTGGTCTTTAAAAACGTCAGAATAAAATGCATGTGAAAACTACAAGTTCTCAGAGCCCATGGTAAGATCTAAAATTTACTTATTTTGTCCAATAATCTGCCTAAACTTCACAAATAATGAATATAAATTGAATATATAAAGAGAGGAAAGCTGAAATCCTCACAGAAGCTAAACTAGAAGCAGAGAATGTTGTTGTTTTTTGTCAGAAATAAGTTAAGCAGATACCTGTCCATTTATACAGGTTGATTTAGGAGATATAGCTGATTGATATAAATATGGATACTGTCATATGATACAGGATATCATCTTGGTCATCATATATTGATTTAGAGTATATCAAAATGCTGTTTTGTAATTAAGTGGTCCTTATTTAATTGTGACAGAGCACCACATATTGTCACATGACTGAGTAAAAATGTAGGCTAAGTCAATAGTAAATGCTTCGTGATACTTTTAGGTGATACAAACCACGACAAGAAAAAAGAAGCTGCTTGTGTTGCAGCCAACATAAGTCTTCATTCTGCATGACTCCAATTACATTTAAGTCAAACACACAAAAAACAAGAGTCGTGCTGCAGTCTGTGTGTGTGTGTGTGTGTGTGTGTGTGTGTGTGTGTGTGTCTCACACCAGTCAATGGTGTGGACGTTAAACGGCTGAACAAACTCACTAAAACAAGGATGCTGCATTCATACAGCTCTTTGCTCAATGGCTACGGATGGCTGGCAAACAACAGGGTAATATGCGGCACTGAGTGACAGGCATCCACCTTCCTCCTCCTCCTCCCATACACACACACACACACACGCGCACACACACACGCGCACACACACACACACACTATCTAGCAGCAGCAGAAAACCCTGCTCTCCGCCTGCTGCTGATGGAGGTTAATAACTCGTCTACTACTTAGCAGATGTAGAAACCCACCGCTATCAAGAAAGCAAAGTGAAAACAGTGAGGTTAAAAAGGTTATATAAATAGAATGAGTATCGGTAGTTGAAGCAGAGGAAGCGGGTGGTGGGGGAGGAAGGAGACAATACATGGTTGAAGCTTAGCTGTGTTATTCGACCCATCAACCTCAGTAGTGATGGCATTCTGCAGCGCAAAGCCTCTGTTGCCCCAAAAAAGCTCCCAACCCTCGCCCTCGGATTTAATCTTGGTTTAGCTTGCCACACACAGAAACACACATATACACACACACAGCGCTACACAATAACCGGGGCAAGTGGTAGTAGAGCTGCTAGCTGACGTCGCGCACACATACACACACATTAATTGTTTTGTCTCCTGCCGGTGCCTCTCTTCGTCTACCTCAGACTAACGTTGCGATTCAAATTTGGACCTCTAACATGGGCTGTTTTTTAACAGACACTTTACGCAACAAAATACTTCAATACGAATTAGTTTGGACCAGGAGAAAGTGGTTAAATATGATATCTGCCACCCGCTAGCTAATACATGAGCATACACTTACCGCTTGCTGTCCCAGTTCGCGACGGAACGGAACTTCCGGTACTGGCCGCACAGAAGCAGGGGGCGGGGACAGAGCGCAGCACGTCATCACACATAGCAACCGTCGTGGATACCGTTTTCTTCCCTCATAAGATACAAATACAATCAAAGTATCTTGATAGGCCTTTATGATACAGTTGATCAAGTAACGTGAACTATATTTACTACTTTACTTAACTTGATACTACTTGTTACCTTATACTTCAACCACACAACAATTCAGAGGTGGCCTACTTTTACTCCACTACATCTACAGGTCGCCTTTCAGATTCGGATTTTACATTCAAAACATATGGTCTATATGTAAAAGATGACGTATTGTTTTTTAAACAGTACAATATTTTGAAGAGAAATCAACTGCACACTATTTAATACATGCACGTATTATTTTACTAGAGGGGGAAGCAAAGTCTACAGTAATACTTCACATCGTAGTTAAATAGAGACAAATAACTTGAAACTCGAAACAATATTAGTGGTCCACTGTGATAAAACAACGCTGACAGGGATTATTCTGCATAATAATAGGTTTTACTTTTAATCCTTCAAGAACATTTTATTTATAACACTTATGTACATTTTCTTGAATATAATTGAATGCTGTATTTTTAGTTTGGTATTGCTTTTCATTTGGTTAATGATCTGAAAACGGTTTCCACTAGAGTCAACATATGTGTAAAAATAATAACATACATAATCAATACATAGTTTTAACAGTATATTTGCCACAATTTGTGGCATTGAAAACAGCTGTGTAATCTATATGAAATATGAGATAAATACACTTATTTTATAGTTTGAAAAAAGTTGTCTGTCTTACTTTGATTGTTCTTGTCTTGTTTGAATTAAACTGACTCCTTGAAATACTAAATGAGGCCAAGTATAAAACAAATTCATATCGTAGTGGCAAACTGTAGTTTCAATATTTCTTTTCTAATTTGTCTGATATGCTGACAGCATTGAACAATGGTTTTATTGACTTCTGTAGATAATTATATTAGAGTTAGATGTGACACTGTATTTGTAAAGACACTTCTATTTGCTTCTAAAAAAAAAAAAAAAAAAAAAAAAAAAAAAAAATCAGAAAACATACCATGTGAGCTAATGAAATGAATATATGCATCAACATAATAATCATGGAACATACATTATATTGTATGTGAAACATTTCAGAACACTGTTAGGGATAAAACATTTATTCCATTTTGCTTTATTTTTTAATTATAGGTATATTCTTAAAGGTTTTCTGACTGATTGTCCTCCACACTGAGCTACACACGTTCCCATAACTGCACTCACAGGCTGCTGCTGAATGCTTGACGCAACGCATTACTAACAATAAAATCAAGGACGACATTACGGTCTACGTGGAACACAAATACATTGTTTTTAGGGAGTTCATAGCAGTAAGCTTTGGTCAAATGGCCACATGGATGTGAAATGTTGGTGTGTTTGTATTGAAGTGTGATTGCAGGAGAATCCCAGCTCAGCCTGTTAGAGTGGACCTCTGCTGCAGTAAGCCTTGGATTTGTTCCAAGGCCGAGTCTCTACACTTTATATCGGCGTCCTCGACTCCACTCACCTCGCTCGCTCTCAGATGACAGCCAATGCACTTATAATTAAGTGTGTCAACACATCATGCAGCTGCTAGGAATTCATCTCATCACAAAGATAAACTGAGGAAAGACAAATAGAGAATTTTGGACTACAGAAAGAAACCCATCTAAGGTTTAATAATCACATTATAAACCACTAGGTGGCAGAACATATCTAGCACTAGTTAGTGAACTGTGTGTTAACCTTGAAAAAGGCAAATTATGTATTTGTAAATGCATAATATGAATTTCTAGGCATTACAAAACAAATATTTGACTGTTTCAGCTGAGTATCATTTTTTGCAGATGTCTGAGAGCAAATTAATTTTCTTCACATCTTATACATAAAAGAATTGTGTGATTTATGAATCCAGGGTGATAACACGGCAACCAAAGGCTATCCTGGAAATCCAGAGTTCTCGCGAGAGCACAATTTGAATTTGGCAATGAGTAATGCTGCTTATTAACGATACCCTTGTAGCCGAGCTGCACCAATCACACTAGTGGGGTTTCAAATGCAAACATGGTTCCGCCCCTGGAGACGGACGACTTTCATTACTCAACGCCAGACCCTTAATCTCTCGGATTTGGGTCTGGATTTCCAGGTTAACCAAAGTCTTAAGTGAATCAAAACGTACCATCACTAGGTTAATTCCCGGCCTTTTGTTTTTATATTTAAGAGAAGCTGTCACTTTATTGAAGTGGTGGAACAGATAACAACAGACTTTATCTGAGTGTCAAATGTTTCATGCATTTATTATTAAGCTTTATACCCACATGAAGCCTTCACTCTTTATTGCCATAGAAAGCAGAGCAACACCTTGGCACTCTGAGACACACCTGAAGCTCTCTGGTCTTCAGGCGTCAGCGCTCAGTTCTGGTCAAGCTCAACCAACTTGCCGCTACACAGCGTTGAACTCATCTTTGACTTCTTGTCAAAGACAGTCAGCAGACGCCACTGAAACCTCTCCTCCTTCACCGCTTCCTTCCAACTCTCCAAAGCTTCTTCAAGAAATGAAGTTGGTTTGTGGGATGATGCTCTCCACTTTGTGATCTGCAGGGTTTGCTGATGCCTCGTAGTTACAGATCGTCACTTCATGTCTGTAAGCCTAAAAAGGCAAAACGACGAGGAAAGACAGATTGGCTTACAGCACAGCACAAACATTCATAGATTACACACACACACACACACACACACCCACACAACACACACACACACACACACACACACACACACCCACACACACACACAACACACAAACCACACACACACACACACCACACACACAACACCACACACACACACACACACACACCACACACACACACACACACACACACCACACACACACCAACACAACACACAACACACACACACCCACACACACACACCCACACACACACACACACACACACACAAACACACAAACACACACACACACACAAAACAAATAACAGGAAAGTCAGGGCTAAGAAGGGGCAAACGGCGGGTTATACTCAATGTTTTGTTTTTTGGTTACCACGTCAACTGAATCAATTTAAACAAAATGGGAGACTTCTAAAAAGTTGACCATACGAGTGACTCACAAAACTGTCATTTCTCTGAGAAGCCCAGACATCAAGCTTCAACAGAGTGACAACAAAGACTCAAAGACCTAAAATGTACCAGAAAATATGGTACAAACAGGACCTTAATCCAGCTAAACCTACTGTACGGCTGCATGCTTGCAACATGCATGCTCGTTGCTATTCTGAGCTGTGGGGCAAAGTGTTGACCCATTACTTAATTATCATGAAGACTGAATTAACATTCAAAATAATGGGGGTAAACGTCATGTTTTGACAAAGCTACAGTAAACGTCAACAGCTTGGTGTTAATTACAAAAGAAAGACTTTGTGAACAGCTAAAACAGCTGCTACCACAACAGCATTGTTCCAACTGACAGACACTGGAGTAACTAAATACTACTACGAAGTACTAAAATATATTGGGACAAAATCTGCTGTCCTTGGGATAAAAAATGAGTCAAAATTAAACTAATTTCAAAGTAGTTATGATCTGACGTACACAAGACAAACCAACCACAGAATAGCTGGGGGGGGGAAACTGTCTATCAGCTCATATGAACTGGAAACACTGGACTAAATTCCTACATGTACGGACACAGAGAAGATGAATAACATCAGACTGGACCGAAGTACAACCCGTGCTAGTTTATTAGGTCCACCTAGCCTAAACATATGCAGTCTAATACGGCCGACCTGCAATCAATTCCTACCTTCATAGAGGTTATGTTTATTTTGGTCTTGTTCTATACAAGAGTGGTGAAACAGCCTTTAGTCATTATGTTGCCCACTGCTGGAATCAGCTTCCGCTGGATCTAAGGCAAGCACCAACTGTAATCATTTTCACTATATCTAAGTTAAAGACCGTCCTCTTCTCAGAGCATTTAGTCTTGTTTGATGGTACTTTTAATTACTTGATTATTTTTGTTTTAAACTTTGTTGTACCTTTATAAAATGTGTCTGTCTTTTCAAGTATCTCATTGTATATATATATATATATATATATATATATATATATTTTTTTTTTGCCTGTAAAGCACTTTAAGTGACCTCTGTGTATGAGAAGGTGCTCTATACAGTAAATAAATTTGCCTTGAGAGGTACAATACAACTTTATGGTGATTCTGGCGGATGCTGTTGAACTGTATTGTTATACTGAGAGGTGTTTCTCATATTTAGTGTAACCTCGTGATATCTACAACATTATTAAAAGGTATGTTCGATGATAAAGAAAAGTAGAACAAACTAAGACAGGATTCAGCATTTCTTTTCAAAGACGGACCTCCGAGTATTCCCCCCTCAGACCGATGTAGTAGACCCTGGTGCTCTCGGCTCCAAAGTTCTTTGAGATGTGGATGGAGAGGTGCTGAACGTTGGAAAAACGAGCAATCCTGGCAATTGTGAGAGAACGGGAGAGACACACATCAGTTTGAGACAACAGCTTGGGAAATGCATTCATACTCAAAAGAAGCATTGCTGAACTGTGGTGGCACTTTAGCAAGAAGGAAGGAGGAACTAAACACGTTCATCCTGAGCCATGCTGTGTGTGTAAATGTAATAGAAAACACCAAAGCACGCATACAAGTAGAGACAAGCATGACATACTGACACAAACAGAAAGCAAGACAGAGCTGGTTCCACTTGTGTTTGGAACGCTTCTTTGACCAGATCACAAAGATTGGATTTCACTGGCATCACGTTATCAAGTATCTTACAAGCTACGTTACTTTATCACTTCTCTATCTCTTTGTCTTGTCTTCTCAATCATGAGCAAATCTAAAAGCCTTCGAAATGTGCTTTGTAGCATTTCACAGTAAAGCGACAAGGCAGACTTGTCACTTAACTTGTAAGTCAGGTGACGGGACCCTAGGTCATGTTTTCTAGTCTCGCTCTAAGCTCAGTTTCTGGGATGACATTTTTCAAATTGTACAGTGACATATACGGCAGAACGCTAATCCCTGACTGTGTCTCTGTGACATTGGGTTGCTCCAACTACTCTTTGACTTTCCCCCCCCAGCGTTACAACTAGCCCTCATGTTTGCAAAAGGAGCTGGTTTCTTGTAGCTGGTCCTACCAGACTCTCGTACAGTTCATTTGTTCAGAGTCTGTCCACTCTCCATTGACAAGTGTTAACTTCCTTGAAGACGGGTACTCTGTTAAAGTTTAAAACTATTGGATCTGCTCGGAGCCACTCTGGATCTGTCATAACCAATCGCTCACATTCAGTCGAGACGTCTACTTAGCATTGCTAGCGTTAGCCTTAGCCAACTCCTTCACCGCTAACGGAGCGAGCTGGAAAATCAAACTTTTCCAGAGTGTATCTTAAAGTATTGTTAACAGTCTTTGTTTGTCGGTGACCCTGCGTGTTGCCTTTTTTTTCTGATGTAAGCTTTTCAACAACCATCTTACTGTCAGCAGGGAGCCGGTCGTGGCTCAGCTCTGTCCAGCTAGCAGTCACAACTTGGGACAGCCGTACCAACAATCACGACAACAAACGGCAGCAAGAAACTAAAAAACATGCATGCAAAACAAAACCAACAACAAATATGACGTTTTTAAACTGCAAATGTGTTGAATGCACTGCCTGCTTGATCAGCAGCACCCAAAGCAGCTGGAAATTGTTGATTTGGGAACCTGATGGGAGTAACAGTTCCTGCTCAAAGGCAGAAGCTTGCTGAGGAGACACAAAAACAACAACAACTGGTCATTCTCTCACTTTGTTGGGTACTCCAGCTCAGCGACAGGGTCTCTGTTGAGTCTAAAGGCTTGTTCAGGTTCTCTGCCAGTGTCGTCAAAGGACATCTGAGGGATGTTCTTGTACCTACAATGAAAAATAAGTTCATTTAATGCCATTTAGTGGGTAAAAGGTTAGAAGCACTTTGTCTTTAGATCTGTTTATTTTCTTTAAAAAAAGGTTCACTCCAACACTCCTTTTTGTATGATGTAGTAGACAATGCATTTATAATGGTTTAAGGGGGAATAAGACATGAGCCATGCAATGAATCTGGCTGAGTTTTTATACGGTGCCTCCTTGCCACCTTATCAAAAGCCCTTTTCACACAGTCTGTTCAAGGCAAGTTATTCCTTCTGAATTAAAGAAGTAGTAGTGAAGTTGTTCTGAATTAAAAAAAAGGTATGAAAACGGAACGGGGGGACAGAGCCTTTCTGCCGTTGAGGTGGCAGAGGAGGTAGTAACAGAGCCCATCGGACGTCTGTGTAACAGGGACAGCCGTAATGGCGGGACTACATGCAAACACACATTAGATGCTGTTGTGTTACACGCCTCTTTTGATTTCAGAAAGCTGGCATGCTATCTAAAATCACATGCTATGGCGGCATTATGCCAGTGTTGTTTGGTTCAGTGAATTAAAAGAGAAAAGAAGGCGTAATAGCAGATCTTCTTTACAGCCGTATTCAATCAATCACTGTGTAAACGGGGCTAAAGAAGCAGTGAAAAGACACTCACAGTCGAACCTCAGCTGGATGGGAGTCGTCATTTTCCCCAGAGATGATGATGCCTTTCAGCTTAACGTTGCCTGTAAAACTGAAAGTGATGATACATAAATCCTTCGCTGCCATCTCTGACACAACAGGGCAAAAGCACAAAGAGACGCTATCAGGGCATAAAACACAGGGACGCTGTAAACGAAAATGAGCTATCACAAGAAGATGAATGATGAATTATAAAAAATAAAAATAAAAACTGAAATTAGAACCAGAAACGTTTTGGGTTTGAAACTACAGAAAAAAAACACAAGTTCATCTTATTATTATTTATATTATTGCTGAAAAAAAATCCTTGTTACCAACTATACATCCCAACACATTTGATAATCTTAATTTATGAGTTGCCATCAACATATTTGCTTTTTGTAATAAATGCGTTTACAGGCAGCATACAATTTCTTCATTGACGAGAAAAGGTTAAAGTTCAGGCTAATTATGATGGTGGTTTTAGGACTTACGGGATGTTGAACAGCAGCTCTTCATCTGCGTCACTCTCGACATACTAAAAGAAAAACAAATGTGAATTCTTTGTGAGCAATTGGAGTTGCAGCAACAATGAAAAAAACACACAGCCCTTCTGAGTTATATAAAGGTTCATTAACAAAAAGAGATATCTTCATTTTATTTATCTTCCTAAATCATAATTATGTGCAAGGCGTATCAGTCAAACTGGTGTTGAGTTGTTTTGATAAGATATCCCTCTTTTTTTTATAAATCATGTCTTTTTTTACTACACTGTAAGTTCCTATTAGATATATCCATCAAACTGATATTGGTCTATGTATTTTAGGACTGGCTGGTA
Source organism: Etheostoma spectabile (assembly GCF_008692095.1). Classification (NCBI taxonomy): domain Eukaryota; kingdom Metazoa; phylum Chordata; class Actinopteri; order Perciformes; family Percidae; genus Etheostoma; species Etheostoma spectabile. Next base: position 18,967,838 of record NC_045746.1, on the reverse strand, counting down.
TTTGTCTTTGTAAATTAACTCTTCATACAGTATATTAAAACTCTAGGAATATAAACAGCGGCACCATTGGATAAATAGCTTTTACTGTCGCAGGTGGTCAAGGTTAAGCTAGTTTAAGTACCTATTTAACAATTCATTGCATTTATAAATTCAGTTTTTGATACATTTTATGTGGGAATTAGGTGATTAGTAACTGTCAAATAAATGTTGTGAAACAAAAAGTACAATATTTGCCTCTGAACTGCAGTGGAGCATATAATAAAAAGAGCCCTCACTTATCCAGTAGTTGAATAAATGTACTTTCCCCACTGGATTTCAACTATATTGCTAAGCCCTAATAAGTAAAGTAAATAACATGACTGCAGCCCATAGCCTCTTGTGATTTGGTAGTCTCAGTGAAATCAAAGTTTTGTTTGATTTCATAACTGCGCAGTCCCACAGTGAGGTTCAGTGAAAGCCCCACAGACCTGCACTCCCATCCCGCACACATGCAGGGAAACCCCGTATAACTTATTTGGGTCTTTGGGACCTGGACAGCACCACTGACCGGGGAAGAAGCTCTGTACGGCCGTTACCTTATCCCTGTCGTTCCGTTGATCCCACGGTTTGAACACCAGCTTCCCATCCCCGTCTCTGCTCTCGTTCAGGCACTGCAGCTTCTCCAGGTCGATCCGTCGGTACAGTCCGTACTCCAGGCCCCTCTCCGCGGGCTCGTGCTCCGCCTCGCACCCGCAGCCGTGCCCGTGTCCGTGACCATGACCGTGTCCGGACATCGCGGAGTTTAAAAACGCTGCTTTAGCTCAGACAAACCATACACAGTAAAGAAAGGGGACAAACCTGCATGAACGCATGAACAGCAAAACACAAGTCACGTGCTTTCTGATTGACTCGCAGTTCTTGCCACCAAACGTCAATACTGTCGCAAACCGTTCACAAGTCATACATCATGTCCTACATGGCTGTTTTATACAGTCTAGGTTCCTGCATAGATAAAGAAGTGCACCAATTCAAATTAATGCATCATATTAAAGAGCTATAGTGTATTTTACATGTATATCTAGTAGGCTAAATAGGGTAAAAGTACAATATTTGACCTGCAACTATACACCCATGAAAAAATTAAGCAGTTCCTGTGGGTGAATAAGTATTTAGATCTTTCACAAAAAGTACATAAGTGAAAATATTACAGTGCAAGTAAAAGCCATGCATTCAAACTCTATTAATCCTACAACAGGGAGATTCACACTTTTTTTTTTATCTTAAAAGGCAATAGACTCAAAATATACCTTAGTAAAATTACTTAAAGTAAAATTAGTCCTTATGCTGAATGGTCCATTTCAGATTCACTATACTCCTGGATTATAGTTTTTGATCCATTAATGTGTACATCACTTTTGCAGCTGGTAAAGTTTGAGCTAATTTTAATTACTTTATATACGGTTGTCTACATCACAATTAGTTAACTCATTTCTATTTTGCATTAATAATCTCAATCTGCAAAGTAACAAATAACTAAAGCTGTCAAATATAAATAATACAACAGTGGATCAGAAAGTAGTATAAAAGTAAAGTACTTCAAAGTATTTCAAAACTGTACTTTAGTAGAGTAAATGTACTCAGTTATCTTTTATCCTTGTCATTTGTAGTATCATAGTATAAAAAGTTAGATGAAACGAATGATTTTAACAACCAACAGAAATATCTTTTTTCCTTCTCCCTTTAATCATGTAAGCCCTCAGATTTATATTGGGACCCTAAGGTTCTGAGAAATCACCTCCCTGAAATATAAAACTACACAAACTTCAAATACTCATTTAGGTTTTTCCAATTTACAGCATCTGCTTGAGCAAATTTAAACTGACCTGTTAAATATAAAGAAATCTAAAACGGATACCATCTATTTAGATCCTGGACACCGATACGAGATATTTGAAACAAGGAAAAACACAAAATGCAGGTTTAATTGGGAACAAATGCCACAATACATGATTTAAGGATAACATTATGTAAACAACATACAAATACCTCTTTATTCAGGACATTCTCTAGAAGTGAGTTTTTCCATATTACTGTACCTCCTCGGCAGGTTTTCTCAAACTGTTTAGTAATTTAAAGAGAAAAAGAAGATCGTGAAAAAGCACAGAGGATGTTTGTGTTGCTTGATAAAACGCCACCGCACAAAGGTTTCTGCACACAGTTTTTAAGGGCAAAACGTCAATTTTAATAAAAATTACCATATAACATTTATTAAAATCTACTAAAATTACAATTTTTAAGCTACTTCCTCTCAGGCCCATGATGTGGGGTGCCAGGTCCCAGTGTTGAAAATAAATACATCTCATCATTGTTGTAGACTGAAGCTGCAGACGTCCTATTAACTTCCTTCCTTATTGTTGTGTTTCCCTGTTCTTCCTCTTGTCTTCCTACAGTCTCTTCAGCATTCACTCACGCCTTTTCTCACAGTGAAGCAGATATCAACAGGGACAAACACATTTAACAGCAGGGAATCATGATCTGAAGCCACAGGATGGTTAAAATAACTTTACATTGTGTGTGTGTGTGTGTGTGTGTGTGTTTTTTCTCTCCACGGACATGATTTTTGAACTACATATTTAAAAAATGCAACGTTTAAATCAAGCATGTGCTTGTTTTTAAAAAAGCAGTCTTTAACCAGCCTGTTGATGTCTCGGCTGACATGCACCTTGCATGCCATTAAAATAAAAATAAAAAGTGTGTTCTTCATGTAGTGTATGATTTGATCATATGAAACGTAACCAACAACTATTCTTTAAAAGGAAAATAATAAGTAACTTTACCGTACCGTGAAGGAAAAGTTTTATATTTTAGTAAACAAAGTATGTTTTTTTACTTTCTTGCTAGGAGTTAGACGAGAAGCTGTGTACTACTCTTGTGTCTGTACGCTAAATATGAAGCTACAGCCAGTAGCCCGCTAACTTAGCTCAGCATAAAGACTGGAAACAGGAGAAAGGCTAGCATGGGAGCAGAATCCACCTACCAGCACATCTCATTCATCGACCCAGTGTGTCTCAGCTAAAAGTGTGTAGTTTCTTTGTAAAAACGACAATTCAGTGTTTCACAGGGGGAAACCTGCTACATCCTTTCTAGGTTCTGACCAGTAGCACTGGTTGCCTGGCAACTGAACCTGGCCAAATTGTAGTTTGGCACATTGCCCCCCATAAAACTATGAATTGTTGTTTTGTTTTTTTTACATACATTTTAAGCCATTTTTTACGGTGTAAACAAACAAGACACAACATGTTAGTGAACTTTAAAGGTGCTGGGAGGTAGGCAGATTATGTTTATGTTTATTTATTATGATTATGTACTAGCGGTTTCCCCTGCTTGCAATCTTTATGCTAAGCTAACCGGCTCCTGGTTTGAGCTTCATATTTAGCGTACAGACGTGAGCGTGGTATCAGTCTTCTTGTCTAACTCTCTGTAAGAAAGCAACAAAGAGTTGGTTTTTTACCAAAAGGGTCAAACTATTCCTTTTAAAATGACTGCTAGAAAACAACAGACTGTGTGTTTGAAGGTGTGTGTGTCCTTTGCGTTTTGTAAAAAGTTGGGGACTTAATTTTCGTAACTTTCACAAGTTTCACAGACGTCATACCCCTTTGGTTATTAATGATTTAAATACTTTTCAAAGACCCCTAAAAACAGATGCCACTATTTAAATAAAAAAAGAAATTAAAAAACAACCATTTATCCACCAGTACTGAAACGTTCCTATATCCATGATATGTTTGGTGGGTAAAAAGTGTGTGTGTTTGTGTGTGTGTGTGTGTGTGTGGATCAAGGGCTCTCCAGTAAAACTTTTCTATACTTAAATTAAAAATACAGTTGGAATTCATAAAATACATTCAGACTCTTTCACACTATCGGCGGGAGAATCTGTTCTTGAAAGCTTTGATAGTTTTGGCCATCATGGGGGCGATTTCTGCGAGAGGAAACAAATGATGGTGAGATTTAAAACAACTCAAAACATAATTCTGGCTCTTTTTACGAGGCTTAACTCAGGACTGTTAACACACACACACACACACACACACACACACACTTACTTTTAACCTGTGGCTTGTCCCGGGCTGCAGGTCCTCCTCCTCCTCCTCCTCCTCCCCCTCCTCCTCCTCCTCCTCCTCCTCCTGGTGCTGAGGAGCGAGACGAGCTGGGAGAGGGGTTAAGTTGGGAGGAAGAGGAGTGGCTCGATTCACCAGAGTAATTTGCGGGAGCTGGTCTTATTCTGAAAGACACAGAGAGAGACAACAGTCTATCACTGTGCTAAATCTAAAATAAAAGGGCCACAAACACTGAAGTAAATCAAGAAGTGCAGAAAATAGACCATTTCAAAATTCTATCAAGGAGGCAGCTAATGATTAGTATTATTATTGATTGTCTACTGATTTTCTTTCCAACTAATGATTTATCATGTATTATAATGCAGATGAACAGTAAATCCCCACATTTGAGAGGCAGAGAACAGAGAATCTGTTTTATTTTTGCCTTGTACACTAAAACATTTATCAAATATCAAAATTGTTGTCAATTAATTTTCTGTTGATCAACACTTAAGTGTCATGTATAAGAGGAAAACCTTTTTATTTTAAATGCGTGGCTAATTAATTAGGGTATTATAGGTGTAAACATATGTTTAAAAATGCTGTTTTTATAAATAATGATTTATAGATATGCAAATATATTTGCTCAGAATAAGTGTGAGTGCCATTAGTAAACAGTAGTTCAACACACGTGTCACCAATTTTGTGAAATTAGACAATACAGAAAATGTACAACCTTTGCCAAATTAGAAAAATACATAGGTTTACTTTTAAAAACACCCATTGAAAAATGTAGGTTAGCATAATCACCAAATATTTTAAGAAGTTCTGTAATTATGACGTATATTAACTCCCCTGATTAACAGTAAATACATCTTTTAAAAACAACAACAACTGTGCATGCATAAATAAAATATTTATGTAACGTTATCTCTAAGTTTTATGCTTGTTCATTCTCAACAGTGTCACATCATCACCAAATTCAAGTCATAACCCTAAATGCCAAATAAGTCACTATGCTGGATGTGATACTGACTTGATGGGAGCTGCAGCTGCGGTGGACGTGGCCGACGAACCACTGATGGTGCCGAACTTCTCCTGTCGGCGGCGGACGTCACGTGGCGGCTTGGCGACAGAATTCACAAACGCCATCTTAACCTGCCGACCTGCCAGGACAACACGCAACACTCACACTAACTCACCAACACTCAAAGACTTTAAAAAATAAACGTCAATCTGAGAGTTTTATCGTTATTATTGTAATGAATGTTCATTGTTGTCCCTTTCTAGCGCTCATTAATATAAATCTATAAGTGACTCAATGCTTCTCCTACCTTTTGGCTTGTTGGCGTGGGCGGAGGAGATGTTCTGGGTGAGCATCCTCAGTCGCTCCTCGCGCTCGTCGTGCAGCCTCAGATACATCTCCCTCCACGATTCGTACTCCTGAGGAGACTCGCGCTTAAAGTCCCTCTGACAGTGACGCATCCACAGCTCGTCAGAATCCTCCGTAAACCACTAAAAGAAGACGGGAACACAATCAACAAGATGTGCCGTCAGGCGTCCTACACACTATTTCAATTAGAGAGGTAAGTCATTGGCTGAAATTGCAGTCATTGGAAAGACAAAGAGTTTGTGTGTGTGTGTGTGTGTGTGTGTGTGTGTGTGTGTGTGTGTGTGTGTGTGTGTGTGTGTGTGTGCGCGTGTGTGGTTACGTGGTTGCTCTGCTCAATGCGGTACAGCTGTTCTGGTGTACATCGCTCCAGCACCGGCTCCAGGATCTCGAACGGCACTCCTCCAACTTCAGCGATGGCTGAAAGAGGCACAAAACAGTCACATCTGTGCAACCGTGTTTATTTGTTTTAACCACCTTAAGACAACAGGCAGGTAGGGTTGGGAAGGGACCACAGAGGAGCTCATATTGACTCTCAAACATTTGACCGCGGATCATGTAGACCTTTGTGATGAGCCCCACCCTCTGGCACCTCTATCACAGTTTCACATTTGTATAGAACACAGAATGTATAGTAAAAACTTAACATTTTCCAATACATTTAAGTGCTTATTTTATGGTATGCATACAAATCTTGTGAAAACATTGAGCTGTGGTGCCACCTGCTGGAAGACCCAATGACTTATACATAGAATATTCAGCAGCCCCACTCACAGTCGATGTTGTTCTGCAGCACACGGATGCACTGCTCGTACAGAGTCATCATCCTGGGCAAGTAAGCCGTCTTTGATCCTGAGTAGACCACCATCTTGGAGTTGAATCGCTTCCCTGTGAACCCGGAATCCTCTTCGTCGTTGCAGACAGGAACTGAAAGTAAAGAAGGGAGCAAAAGTCAGACAGTGTAACACCAAGCAGGGCAACATGACATCTTTACTGATATGGTGACACTGACAAGAAAGAAACTAAAGTAGAAACAACTAGATTAGATTTTTCACAAATACAAAAAAAAGTAAATCACCTGTTCACACAGCCTACCATTTGGTATTTGACACCCAAGTTTTGTTTAGTTGAGCCTAAGCAACCGCAGCTGGGCTGAAGTTTGCGGTTATTTTTATTGTTGATCATTTTCTGGAATAATCAATTCGTTTTTTGGTCTATAAAATGTCATAAAAATGGAAAAGAATTCCCATGAGTGTTTTCCTAGGCTAAAGATGACGTCCTCAAATATCTTGTACACAACTCAAAGATATTTAGTTTACTGTCACAGAGAAGTAGAAACTAAAAATATTCACATTCAAAAAGCACATTCAAGAGAATTTATTTTTCTTTAAAAGAAATGACTGAAACTGATTATTTGATCATCAAAATAGTTGGCGATTAATTTAATTGTTGAAAACTAATCAATTAATCTTTGCAACTCTACTCAGAAGCCTCCAAGCCTCTGAGGTTTACAGATGCACGCTTACAGTTATGTGTTGGTAGATACAAAACATTCATTACTGAAACGAGCAAAGCAATTGGTGAACTTCCAGAAAACTCAAAATCCAAATTCAGTCAATATCTACATATGTGCTCCCTCACCTCCCTCAGGACATTTACACAGACACCAGAAACCAGCTTACACAGGTAATCAGAGAACGTGTTTACCTGCACTTTAGTAACCTAGTTGGTTACATTGAATATGTCAGTAATATTTCTCTCCTACATCTGACTGCCTTTGGCAGCACGGTTTGCTTATTGCAAGTGTATTTATAGAGATTTTCCATAGTAGTAGTAGTAGGGTTAGATTCTGTTTGTGCCTTTTCTCCCTGCATTATTTAAAATGTATCCAATAACAAAATAGCACAGAATATTTCCATGTCAAGTTGACTTGACCGTTTTTTAATTCAAGAACATGGCTAAAAAAGCTTTGCCAACTGGCTGACATTGCTTTTCCTATAACATCTTCACAATAAAAGCATCCTGCCTCTTTGCCAGTGGAAAAGTTTCATTGGGAAGCAGCAACAGCTGGAAAGGTTGGGTTTGCATTAGCAGTAACTCCAATACAACTAAAGCACTTTGAATTGCCTGGTTTTTGAAATGTGATATATAAATAAAGCTGCCTTACCTTGAAAGCATTCCGTAAACAGTCGAATAAGACTGATAACTTTAAGTACAAACGGGAACAGTGTGGGTCAGCGTGACAGTGGCTGTGTAGTGAAAACTTTGCTTCTCTTTACAAATCAAATGTTCAGCAGGACCAGACCCCAGCTAAAAACGTGGATGTCTACATTATCAAGCTCTCTTGCCTTGGAGAAGCTCACCTTTATGATTAAAGGTAAATACTATGTGTTCCAAGAGATATGGAAAAAGTTTTTGCTATTCTTGGAAAATTTGAATACTCATAATGAGGATTGACTGAATGTTCTCTAGCTGATTTTGATTATGTTTTTATTCTTATAGTGGCTGTAAGTCTGTTATCTTCATGTTAATTCCAAATGTACTCGCTTGCTCAAAATGTATGGATCTTACACACTGACGTCGGGATGCATAGAATCAGGAGGACATTGCCTTCACCTCATAGCCTGTGGACTGTGATTAAATCTCTTGGACTAAGTCTCAACATACTCCCCTGAGATATCAATCTTAAAATATTTTGTCTCACAGTAATAATCTAATGCTGGCCACCTTGATTGTTTAAATTGTTAATGTGTTTTCTTTCCTTTTTTTTTTTTTTTTTTTAATTTATGTTAGGTGTTTTGTTCACTTGTGAGTTATTTGTCTGTATGTCTTTTTGAATTGTAAAAGACAATAAACAGATTTTTGAAAAAAAAAAAATGTTCAGCAGGAGAAACAAACTGATTCAGCCTTCTAGAGGAAAATTTGTTTAAGCTTTGGTCAAACTTTAAATGGAAACATTTTAAATATGAGAATTATTTCTCTGTCTGAAGACTTTGTCCTGCACTTGCATTGTAAATTGCATTGTAATTGTAAAAATCCAATTAGAAACTCTTTTACCCGTATGTATGGAAAAGAAATCAGTGCGCTCCAGGAGAAATTTAGCTGGGAGGCTGTGTTCCTCTAATCCCTTCCCACCTTGTTACAGAACCTAGGTTTTCTGTGAATCCGGTTACTGGAGAACGTTGATTGTAACTCAAATGATGCACACTGCATGGTAGTCACAACTCCACAGAAGATCATACATGACTAAGCATTGTCAGCAAGAAAATACAGGAACACGTGAGGAAATATTGACCGGTGTCTATGAAACACTAGAACACGAAAATGGACTACGAGTTGTATAGTTGTTAAAAATGACAGTACCCTAATGGTCATGATTTTACAGAAGAAGGAACTGTGTTTCATAAACGAGACATGAGTCATTAGGGTGAGGGTGTTACCTTTCCGTCTCTGAGGGGACAGCGGAGTGACATCGATGGAGGGCAGAGGTCTGTAATAGGGCTGAATCGCTGGCAGAGGGATTTCAGGAAGAGTCGCGACGGCCTCAACCCCCTGCAAACAATATTAAACATTAACAACCAGGATTTGATTACAACGTATCAAACTAAAAGGTTCCATTTACAATAGATAATAGATTAAGAACATTTAAAAGAGAAAAAGCAGTCAAATTAAAAAATAAGCTCTCTCTTTGCGACAGTTAGATAAAACATTGATACCACTCTCATGTCTTAAATATGAAGCCAGGTGAGCTGTTTTCCAGTTTCCAATGACAAAAATTATTGTATTAGACTGTTTCAAGAAACCCCAGAAAGAAAGCTCTAGTTATACTTGAGAGTCTAAACTTGAAATCTGCCGGTTCGTGCTCTTCCCTGAATTATCCTGACAGTGGAATAAGTTACTGCTGCTGGGAGAAAAACTCTTTTACAAAATAAAAGCACATCTTTGATTACTGGAGAGAAGTAGTGGGTCAATAAAGTCTTTAAACACAACCAGATCTCAACAGATTTTTAACATTTAAAAAATGCGGGTTTAAATTCAGAAAACATGCCAAACATTCTCTAGCTTCTTCAATGTTAGTGGGGTGATTATATATATATAAGGTTTGGATTGTTAGTCAAATAAAACAAGCAATATGAATACATCGCCTCGAGCTGGGAGAAGTTAGAATGTGCATTTTTCAAATTTTTCTCATACTTTATTGACCAAATTCGGAAGAATGATTGGTAAAATGATTGGTAATTACAGCCCTACTTAAATTATACTGAACAAAATCTAAAGCGAGTGTAAAATGTTCTTCTCATAATGTCTGCTGCTGTCCTCACCTTCTTGCGTTTTTCCGGCGTTGCCGTACTGGAGCCTGAGTGTGGCCTCTTGGTGCTCTGAGTGCCGTTAGCCTTGCTCCCTTTCGAGGAGGAGGAGGAGGAGGGGGGGGCAGGCGGAGGGGTGCGTGAACGATGGGAGGACGACGTGGAGGAAGAAGAGTGAGGCGGTCGACTGTGTGACGAGGAGGATGATGATGATGATGGCTTCTTCTTCTTCTTGACAGGTGTTGGGGCGTCATATGTGAGGAAAGACTCAAAGGACATGGTGGGAGTCTCAAAGTCCTCTTCCTCCTCTTTGGGTGGAGAGTCCTTTGGCATCCGCGGTCGCCCTGGAAACAGAGGCAAATGGAAAAGTTATATGATGCAGTGCATCATAGGAAATATAGAGCCAAGTCCTAAGCGACTTACAACTACCAGAAGGTAAGAAATGGTGAAATAACTGGTTGGCCCGGGTCAAACTAAGACTGCAACTCTCGTGTAATGTGCCAATTATTTTTTCTCATTCATTCATTCATTGTTTAGTCTATAAAATAGTGAAAAGACCATCACAAGTTCCTAGACGTCTTCAAGTGACATCTTCAAAATAGTTTGACAAATTAAAAAAAATAATGATTTACCAAAATATGTGAAAAGGAAAGAAGAAAGTCTTTACATTTAAGATCAGACAGCAAATATTTAACATTTATGCTTGAAAATATATTTAAATTTGGCTTAAAATGACTTAATTTCTTTTTAATTAATTATAAGTTTGTTGTTTCCTGTCAGCGGAGTTACTTAACAAACAGATTGTATCTCCACAGGATGTTGCTGAATGAATGATGAAACAGAAACTGGTGCACAGTGCTGCACAACTAATCATCAAATAAAAACATTGTTATTATTTTTTTGGCTTCTACGGTATAATGATTAAAGGTTTAGTTACTGTATTGTCCGCTTTGTGTTTAACATTAGCATTTCTGGAGCACCAAACAAGTGCAAAGCGTTCACAACTGTAATTAATTAATCTCTGCTATCCAAATGTGAGCAGGTGTAATGCAACTACCTTCTTTATTAATAATAAATCCTTTACATGTATTGTTGGCTGTGGTGTAACTATCACAGAGTCCAGTTTTATTGATTATTAGCGTTAAGAAGTCACTCCATCTCATGGCCTATCCCTACCAAAACGGAAATTCTTGTTTAAATTTAAGGTTTTTGTACATTTGAGGTTGTTATTTTTAGTTTTTAACCTACTGATAAGATAACCTACTGTATGAGGTAAAGAGAGAAACAGTCCTGATTTCAATATTGTAATGATAAAAGTCATGTCCGGTGTATACTACTGCAGCCCTACTTGTGCATCAAACGCAACCTGTACGTTCACGCTCACCATCATCGCCTCCTTTCTTCTTCTCCTCCCTCTTACTCTCATGTGTGGTGGACTTCTTGCTGTGCTTCGTAGACTTCAGTACTGGACTCTGCTGTCTCTCTCTGTCTGCGCTGCGTTTCTTCCCTTCGCCGTCTTCCCTTCCTCCTCCATCGCTACTCATCTGTGCGTGGCGTTGCCGCCGCTCCTCGTCTCTGTCCCTGTTTTTGTCAGCGTGGTGGTGGTTTTTGTTGGGTTCTTTGTTTGGTTTGGTGTGGCGGACCTCTTTGCGAGGAGGACTGGGCTCAGGCTCCGGCTCAGGTTCAGGTTCCAGGTCAGGCTCAGGGCTCCCGTACTCGTCCGACTGGTAGCCTCCTCGCTGTGGAGGGCTGTACTGCTTGTGTTGAGGAGGTGAGGGTGAGTAGTTTGTGCGATAGCCTTTCTCCTCCTCTTCCTCCTCCTCCTCCTCCATGAAGGAGGGCTCTTCCTCAGGGGAGGGCTCCCGGGTGCGTCTTTGGCCTCCTCCACCTCCTCCTGCCTCTGGGCCTCGAGGGTGTGTGTGCGACCGTGGTGCCTCTTTGTCGTGGCTGTTGGTGGGTCTGAGGTAGAAAGATACACGGTGGTGAAAAGCACCGTCACAGTACAGTTTCACTCAACTACAGTACTTCACCACATGTGACGTATTAGTAATATGTCTGGGCGGGCTGGTACTTATGAGCTCTATTGGTGCGTAAAAGCTGGAGCTTTCTATTTCTCATTTATATTTAGCAAGCTGGATTTTAGTCTTGTTTTAGTCAGCACTCACTGTCAACTATTTATGACCCTTACCACTTACCGTGTTTATGTTTTTGTAACTGTGTACATTTTGGATGTCCGTTTATTGAAATTAATTACATTTTATATTTTAAGGCACTCTCTCTTACGTTGATCTGCAACTGCTGCACAGCAATTTCCCTTAGGATAAATAAAGTTCTGTTTAATCATATGAAAGAAAAGTTGATCAGGAACAAACTTTCAAGAGAGGTAAACTATTGAGTTCTTCTCCCTAGACTTTGATGTGCTCGCTTCCTTTCTTATCATGTCTCTCGCCTGAAACATCGTCTCAGCAGCGTTACTCTACTAAACATGGGCCACAATATGACTCATCTTCAGAGTGAATGTGGGCCAAACCGGAGTTTATTTGTTTAAAAAAAGACAACTAGGCGTTCAAGACGCCTGGGGGAAGAGGAAAAACGGGGTTCCTGTTGATTGACAACGAGTATCAAGTAGATGGTGCATCTATATTGTTCATTTTCAACATATTGATCATTGCAGAGACAGAGACATGCAGTAACAGGGACATGAGAGCTAAAGCATGGAACTCTTACTACTGTTTGCTAGTCTAGGCACAGTAATGCAGAACATACCTGTCTGCAGACTGTGGAACAAGTTTTTTCCATTTGGCTACGAGGCTTTTTGCCACTTCTCCAGCCAGCTGATGTTTCCTAAAAGAATTCACAGTCTTCCCAACTCCAGTTTCCTACAGGAGAGAGCAAAACAAAGTGAAAACATGGGACACTGATCACCCTCTTTACCATCTCTCATTTCTCTACCATATCTTTGGCAGCTTCAGCCGAGTGATCTGATTGGTCAGAAACATGTCGAGGCTGTGCTCATAATTGCCATGAATCGCATAGGACAAGAAAAAAAAAAAAAATTTTATTCCCATAAAGGTCAAACTCTTATTCTGCTTTTTAACAAATCAGTGATGAAATGCCTTGCTAAAGAGCTCCTTCCCAAACTGGCTATGTGGTTGTGTCTGTCTGACTCTGGAGGTCCAGCAGGTCGCTGTAACTTGCAACAGTTTCCCCACAATAGTCCTCATAAATCAACCAGATTTAAAATTCCAACACAAAGAAAGCGGAAGGAAACGGAAAAAAAAACATGCATCCAGCACCGGAGCAATCCCGGAAGTGGAACGGGAAGGAAAACGACTAATTGGCTGACAATCTAGTTTTGAAATCAAGAGGATCCTTACCACTAGTATGTCCACAGTCATTGGAAGTTCCCCCAGTCTTTTAAAAGTCTTCAGAAGCTGGAAAACAAGAGAACATTTAAATAATTTAGAGAAAGATTCCAGTATTAAAGTGGACACACTTTCAGTTTCAATACTATAGCAGATATCTACACAGTGTGGCTAAATATGTGGAATTATTACTTTAGTAATACTGAAAATAATTAAATGAAATGTGAATCTAAAATCTTTCTAAAGAGTACAGTACCTATTTCACTTAGCAGTGATGGACTGTAAGTGAGTCATTATCACCATTTTGTTGATTATTACCATTTACAGTCTATGATTATTATGGGTTGGACAATGTGACATTAAATTCTGTGAGATATATACCAACATAACTATTCCTTTAATATCTCTGCAGGTAATATTATATATATATATATTAGCAGGACTGCTTGCAGTCAAGACTGCCTTTCTATATGATTATGGACATTAACGTGTTAAGGTATGGTAAGGTATTTAAATGATAAACATATTTATTTAACTGGATCATCCAAAACAGTCACTCTTGTCTGCTCTTTCATCCACAAAATAATCTTATATGTTAATCTTACAGTGTAAGTTTTCCAGAGTTTACATCTTCATCTCAAGGTCTTCCTCAGCAGATGGAGATGGCTCAGTTGTCATAGATGACCACCTGTTACCACACGGTGGAAGTTCAATGCTAAGGGTCACCTGGCAACAACTGAGCCATCTCCATGACGATAGAGCCAACTATCTGCTAAATTAGAGCAAGAGATGAGGTTGACGAATAGCAAAAGCAGGCAAGTTCACCTTTAATTAAGGTTATTTTAATGTCAATAGAAAATGTATTTTAAAATATAATTTAAATTAATTGTATTGTACAGGTAATATTATGTAAGTTATTTCATATATTTGTATTGCAATATTTAAATATTGAATACCAACTACAAAAATATGCAATACATAGAAATTGTGATATAAAGATGCAGTAAGAAGAGGATTTATCTCTCTCTATATATCTATATCTATGTATACCTATATTGCAGAAGAACTGACAGTGATGTTCTTAGAATACATAAAGAAATAATAATCTTCATAATAAATTAGGATGGAGGTGTCATTCTCAGTCTACTTGTAGCTGTGTCATTAATAATACACTGAATGCCATTACTGACAACAAATCTTCGCTTTGACTGGTCATTCATTTCTTATTTGAAATCATATATTTGCATGCACGACCGGTTTGTTCACAGGTTTTGATTTCCATCATTGTTCAATCACTCCCTTCTGCATAATTTACATGACAATATTCCCAGATGTTTGTTGTCATTATTGTCTTTTAAAGCTGGGTGACCTACAGATATCCCACCTAGTTGATAACGGTACCTGGTGGTTACAGATCATTTAAATTGAACAGCAGCATTTAGCAGCCCTGCGTCATGGAGACTGAATAATAACGTGGCCTAACCGGGCCGGGCTGTAGTAAAAATATTTTGGCTGTGATTTCACCATTTAAAAAAAAAAATAAGAGTACAAATGACTTCGCGTATAGCTCCTGTTTACCAAACCTACCGTTCTCACACAGATCATTTAACTGTCTGAGATCATGACTGCTTTGTTAGGGAGGCTACATTTGAGCAGTGAAAGTAAACAAAGGAGATAGTCATTGTCATCACTCGTAGTCATTGTGATTTATTATCTAACTATTTAGGAGCAGATCCCAGTGCACTGATGTGCAGCTTTTGTGTAACGTGAAATTCCATAAATCAGTAAACATTACAGGCCTGGAGTCGGTGCAACTCTCATTACTTTCCACACGTTAGTTAACGTTAGCTAAAAGGCTAACGGCTACTCTGGCACGAGTTTCGTGATATAGATAGATTATACTGTGTATTTAATGTTATCATTTTATTAACAGATAGAGTTATGGGCGGTAATAAACCAAGCTGACAGGTGTTAATATAAGCTAAAAGCCAGCGTAAAGAAGTACGTTGTAACTAGTTAAAACCCCTTAATTATCGTGACGTTTCATATGATGCCTTCACAGGCTGTCGAAGATGCTGAAATTCTAACGTGAGCAATACATGTCCAAATCTATTCATCAATTCAACAAAGTATTGTTTTGGATTCTTCAAACGTTTAAGATACTAATAACCTTTGCAGTATGCAATACTATCCAAAGTTAGACACATATCTGGTGAATTAGAAAGCAATGTAGCCTATGTTCCTTCTGCAAAATAGAAAAAAGTGTCTTCTAGTCACTCCCAGCTGAATTAATAACCAATAAGAGGATACAAACACAAATAAAACATGTAGGGAAATATGGATGGGGAAAGAAGAGTAAAACCAGAAAATTTACTGATATACAGAAATTCTCGTAAGTGTGAAAGATCACAAAGCTAAATCAACTGCAAACAAACGGTCTAATATTTACAATATTTTATTTTAATGTCATGTACTCTATATTTAATTATATTTTTCTAATAATTTATCTACTCAGACACATCCCAACGATCTGTAGTTCCACAGTTGTGCTGCCTCGTTGTTGTATTGTTCAGTACAGGATAAAAAACATTTATGTCATTTTGATGGGATATTAGTGGTTAAGACTCTCATTTGTCATTTGTATTATACTTCTGTTGGTGAATGTATTTTAAATGTTATTTATTTGAACATTTTTGAATAATTTAGAGTTAAGGAGTCAGTTTTTATCTGACAGACAGATAATTGATCTTATAGCCTACATGGCATGTCAACCTCTATAAACTTGCAATAGACATTTGTGAAGACATAAACTACACCTACAGGGTTAATGGTTGGATTCGATGTAGCTTATCAACAACATGATGCAATTAATATATTTCTGCCCTATAATGGTAATTAGTGGGCTGTCATGATTTTAATTCTGTGTCGTATGTTTACTTTACATTTGTCACAAGTTGCCACAGAATGATTTGTCTTCTGTACCACTAAACTACTCGATTTATATATAAATCAACTAGGACTACTACAGAAAGTATGGTTTCAGAACTATCGTTTATATTTACAACTAGGCTTTCATTTGTATTTCCGACCCCAAAAAAGCAGTTGAATGCTGTTTAAGGTAAAAGATTTTCAGAAGACGAAGCCCGAGAGCAGCCCTCAAACGTAGCATTTAAAAAACCGTTGCGACTTTCGGAGAACTGCCGTGGCCGCGGCTCCGTTTCGGGTACCGGAGTCAACCCGTCGCCTTTAGGGAGACAGTCGGTGCTAAACACCAAATCTGTCCGCCTCGACCTGTCCAGTCGTTACCTTTCGAGGCTCCGGATTCTCCAGGAGCCGGGACTGAAGTCTATCCACTGTTTCCAGCAGTTCCTCCGCCATGTTTACTGCTGGTACCCTGTGTCGCCCGGAAACTACTTCATTCTGACTCAACCGAGAAAGGGAGAAAAAAACGGAGAGGTTCCGCTTGTGGAGTGACCGCTACGGGGACAAAAAGGCGTTTCATAGCCGTTTAAAAATTTAACGGATAATATGTTGTTTTAAACAGCATCAATAAATACATAAATAATTACATTTTAAGAGGAATGGGAAAAACCCTGAAGTTTGTAGCTAGCTAGCATAGTAGCTACATTAAGAGAACGGTCTTGAGAGACGGAATTACGTCACGCCCACAGCTGACGGAGCACGCAGGGAACACCTGCTAGTTTGACGTCAGTAAAAACGCTGAATTAGCATGTAGTATAATTTACTATGTAACCTGGCAACACAGTGTCTTCTTTCATATAAAGAAATGCAATATTACTATAGACTTAATAGCAGGGGGGAAATTAGCTAGATTCTGTATTCAAGTACTGTATACTTGAATACAGTGGGGGGAAATACATAAGCTACCCAGCAGTATGCTATATACATGGTAAACCAAATTAGCCCAAACCTTTACCAGCTGCAACATTGAAGTATTGAAGACATTAATGCATCAATAATTATAATCCAAGAACACTTTATTCTGACATGTGCCATTCTGCATAATGAGAAGCCTTCTTTTACTCTTGGTGCTTTAAGTATATTTTGATGCTAATACTTTGTAATTAAAGTAACATTTTTAATGCATGACATACACTAGACTGTGGTATTGCTACTTATACTCAAGTAAAGTATCTGAATTACTTGTACCACTGCTAGTTAGTAGCTCAAGTAACTATAGTTATCATATAGTAACTCTAGCAACCTGTGCACCCCCTTTAATATAGGTATATATTAGATAACATGTTTTAACCCTGTGTGTGCAGATACTCGGTGAGAGTTTTTCCCGTGTTGTTGCTGTGAAAGAGGAATGACTGAGATTAACAATCAAACAAAGAAAGCAGACACACAACCAAATCTAAAACCTGAAACCACAAAGGTCACGAGGGGGGTGAGGCGGGGTCGGATGAGAGGAGAGACGGCCTCTGTGGGATATTTTTGGAGGGGAGGGCGACGAGGAGTGGCTGTATTTGGAAATGGAGGTGGGAAATGAAAGAAGAGGATCTGAGGTCAGCTCAGGGAGGCGTGGTTGAATTTTAGGGGTTATGGGGAAGGGGGCGTTGAATTACACGTTACAGCTTTGGTTGGGACCCTGATTTCCTCCTGACACATACTAACACACAAACACACACAGCACTCTGACAGACGGACAGGGGACGGACGGCCGAAGCAAGCAGGACCTCTTAGAGAACAACAAAGAAAAAAGAAAGACGGTAAAAGAAAGCTCATAGAAGTGGAGCTGAGGAAGCAAAGGAAGGGAAGAAGAGCAGGAATCATCAGGGAGAAAGAGGTACAAAAAAATAATACAGTAAAATTTCACTGGATCACAGCTTGTTGAGTCTAGAAGAGTTTGTAACTTAGAGGAAACTGATTTTTGAAAAAATCTCCACTCACACTTTTATTTCAACTAAAGTTTTAATAAAGTGAGTTAAAATGAAGACTGTCTTTTTACAGAGAAGTACATTTACTCACTTGAGCTTTGCTTTACACTATTATTACCAAGTGAAATATTGTAGACTACTTTTTAATTAGCTACTAGTTACTCTAATTACTTTACAAACAAAACATATAATCAGTGTGAGAAGCATTAAACATTCAACTATCCAACATAGAAATTAGTTCAAATTAGCTCCACCAGCTGGAACATTAAAATGCTGTTTATGTGTTTATGCTTCAGAAATAGTATTCACATGAAATACAATATTATAACACACTGAAAAGGAACATTGTAAGTACATTTTACTGATAATACTTTTGTCTTTTTACTTAAGTCAAATCTTTGAACAATGTATATTTACACAGTGGTATTGCCACTTTAACTTAAGTAAGATATAATGTACAACTGCATTTTCCACCACTGGAAACTACATATCAGATGATACGTTTAATGACATCATTGTTTTAATTAGTAATATATACTAATATTTATATTTAACTGCTGAATGGAAGAAATGTGAAGTAGTTGCCAGTTGCCGTTGCTGCACCGCAGGGGGGTGTCGGTCCTTCTCTTTCCAGTCCTTAGCTGTAAAACACACAAAATACTCACACAAAGTGCTTGTGTGCGTCAGCACCTATAAATACACTCATGAGATAGACAAGGAATTCAGTAGTAGCCACAGAGAGAGGTGGAGAGGCACACAGGGTGGTGTTTTAAGTGTGTATGAGCAGGTACTAGTGAGGGGCAAAATAACAGAAACACTCCATAGGTCCTGGAGTTAATATACCCCTCTAATAAATATACCCCGCTGATAAATGCACCCCTCTAATAAATATACCCCGCTGATAAATATGCACCCCGCTGATAAATATACCCCGCTGATAAATACACCCCGCTGATAAATATGCACCCCGCTGATAAATATGCACCCCGCTGATAAATAGACCCTTCTGTAAATATGCACCCCCTCCTCCCCTCCCCCCGCCGTTCCGTGGTGGTTGTGGTGCTCCCGGCGGGGTTGGCTGGATAAATACATCCCGCTGATACATACACCCCGCTGATAATACATCACGCTGATAACACACCCTGCTGATAAATACACCCCGCTGATAAATATGCACCCCGCTGATAACTACACCCCGGTGATAAATATGCACCCCGCTGATAAATACACCCCGCTGATAAATATACCCCGCTGATAACTACACCCCGGTGATAAATATGCACCCCGCTGATAAATATGCACCCCGCTGATAAATATGCACCCTGCTGATAAAGCTCATATAATGTCCAGGTTTCATTAAGACTGTGTCAGTAGTGTTGATTTGATTCAGTGGCCATTTTGAAGGACCTTAGCAGCAGTTGTTGTCAATATTTTGACAAATCCACGCAGAATTATTGCCCAACTCTGCAGTGTGTTTTAGCGCTTTTTAGCTCATTGTTTTGGTTTACTCTAACTGCTCATAGTGTCGTCTTTGGCCACCGCTGGCAGCTGTTTTCAATGGAAAAACTCTAAAAACCCACTTTACACTACCTGCTCAGTACCTAACAACAGACACACACTGTATTTCCATTACATGGTACCTGCTCGTCCCGCCTCGACTCTACTCTCCTCTTTTGGTTTTCCATTATAAAAAAAAGTCCCTGGTACCAGCTAACAGGTACAATTTTTAGTATCACCTCCGTCATATTCCAAGCGAGCTGAGGCAATACTAAAAGGTGAAGTGAAAACCTGCAGACTACTGATTGGTCGTAGAAAGTCGTCACTAATCACTGCGTCATCATCGCTAGCGACAGACAGGGGGTGTCCTGAACAAATCCGCCATTTTTTAAATGTTTAGCCAGCGATGTTTTTTACCATGTAATGGAAAAACGCCATTAGAGACTAGCTGTTGAACATAGTGGAGCATTTAACAGCGAAAGAGACAGATATTTCTCTCAGGAGTTGGTGGAGACCAAAAACAGAGCATAAAGAGGGTAAATATTGGACTCACATCCATCTGGTGGACAGAAACAACCTCTAAATTAAAGATAATGTTGCTCCGTACCTGCTGGATGTGTTAATAAGCAATTGTTTGCAAACATTTCTGTAATATCAACTAGAAACACAATACCGTGTAATCTTTGTAGTGTTCACAGCTTGTATGCTTTGCCAAATAACACAGGTGAATTGTAGTCAGTTCTCCTGTGGTTGCCAAAATGGCCATGGTGCTGTTGTTGTTTTGAAAGGAGATGCTGTTGTTAGTTACAGTATATATGTCATGATGGTTGTGGTGGTGGTTTGGGGGGGGGGGTCTGGCTCCCAGTATGGTGGATGACAGAGCAGCTGCTCCCAGCTCTACCCATGGTCCCAGATATTTCTGATGGCTGATCAGAGATTATTTTCATGCCACAGAATCACTGAACAAGTGGTTAGTTTGTCTGAAACGTTGCCAAGACCTTGATTTTACATTTTACGTTATCTGCAGTAGGGGAAAGTTCCAATGTACATTTACTTAAGTAGCCTACAGTCATAGTAGTGTAGGCTACTTTCACTTTTAAGGCACTTGTACTTTAGAGTATTCCTATTCCTATAACAGCTATTAGCTTTAGAGATTTTACCTAAAAAACACATGATGTGCTTATAAAACACAACCCATTAAACCAGGGGTTCACGACCTGTTTGGGGCTCCTTGTTATGTGTTAATCTATGAATTAATAGCAGTTTCAACAAAGATAGTTACATTTAAATAAACAGTTTTGTGGCCACGTTGGCTCAGTGCTAGAGCAGGCATACCTTCACTTGGAGGTTTATGTCTTGATGGAGAGGCATAAACCTCCAACGGAGAGGTCCAATTTCTCCCCTCCCCTCATGTTTTAATGGCTCTGTGCCCCTGTGATCATGAGACTGAGGGTCACATTCACAGAAACTCTTGGCTGTTGTCAAACATTTGGTCAAACTTTTCTTCTTGGTTAATTTGTGGTGTGAGGCGGCTAGTCAGTGTCCTGGCTGCTGGATGTTGCTGAAGAAGCCTGTGTGGGCAGTAACAGTAAGCCCTTCCTCTTCACATGACACCGACAACAGCTGCTGCTCTGTCCTGCACGATCCTGTCTCCGTCCCCCTGTCTGTCCATGTGTGGAGGCAGTTGGCCCGCAAGCCAATAGAGGCTATTTAAAAAGAGCCAAGTTCAGACATAGAGCAAATGAGGAGGGGGGTGGGTGGGTGGGGGACGGAGAGGGACGTGTACATGTTTGTTGTCGGATGCACTTGTGGTTTTAACATTGCCAATGTTAACTAAAGTTAAGAGGTCCCAGACAGTGGTGTGAAACAGTTGTTTCAGGTGCTGTAAGCTAAAGAAACTTTAAAAGCACAGTAATTAACATTAAAAGCCCAGTTTTAGTTAAATAATAAACAAGACAACAAGTTTACAGCCATGCTTGCATAATAATCAGGCTGTACTTGAGCTATGTGCTAATGTCGGCATGCTAACCCTAACTCGCTCACAATGGACAGTACTAACATGCTGATGCTAAGCAGGTTCCATTTTCACCACGTTAGGTTAGCGTGTTAGCTCGAGAACGTCCTTAACGAGCACAAGAGTCCCATACTCTCTACTTTAACTACTGTCACAATAGCTTGCCATTTTAGCTAAATGTTAAAACGTATTTTACAGTTAAGATTATCCTTGCTGTGGTGGGGGAAGACTTCATCAAACTTGTGTTGTTGTTTCCGAAGCTTACTAAACCACAAGTTATTGGAGTTGGACTTTTTTTTTTATACAAAAAAGAACAACATTTAGAGATTTATTGGCCCTGTCAACAAATACAACCATTATATTGTCATAATCGGGAGACCCAACACCGAATTTAAAAACAAAAATATTATCATAATATAGTTCTTATAGTATAAGGTAGAGTTTGGACACTATTGCTGACCAGTTATACAAAAAATACAACTCAAACCACTGTACAGTTTTGCCTCAGGTATGAGGTTTGTTGCATTGTTCAAGTACAAAACAAACTTTTCGCAGTCCCACGGCGGAGTTTTGATTCGGACTCAGTGTGCTTTTAGTCGTTTTTTATCGTTTTTCAAATCAAATGACAAAGGACCAAGCGTCATGCAACAGATACAAAACCAAACCAAGAAAACACAATTGGATACAAAGAAAACACTCCACAAATTGAGATATATTCTCCGTATATTCCCTTGGTTATATTCAGGAAACTCCACATTTGGTACACCCTTTCGGCTGTTACTTTATTTAAGACACCAGTCACTCTTTGTTACAGTCTTCCCTCTCTACACTGATCTGCTGCAGTTTGCGATCATGATTAAGATTCCACCGTTACACTGAATGCCGGATGGCTGCTGTAGATCACAAAACATGACACCTGGACACTCGCAGCTGTCCTCCACACTGCTGCCGGCTCACAGAGACACAGAGATTGTAGGTGATCCTCAGATTTAGATAAAGGTGTCGGCCCGTGTTGTTGTGTTGTGTGATCTTCAGAGATTAGCAGAGAAATGTGCATCTGTCAGTGGGTCTGTTCTGCCCTCCAGTGACCATGAAACTGTAATTTAGAGCCTGGAAACATTTGCCCGGCACATTTCCGTTGTTTATTGGGAACACACTGTTTGCTTTGAAAGACTCCTTCCTCTTTAATTATAAGACACATTGTGGCAGACAAAGAAGAGATGACAAAAGATTTTAAGAGAGGTGGAAAGTGATTCTTTGTTTTTTTTGTGAACTAAAATAAATATGTAATAGAATAAATATGTTTTTTTGCACATAAATCTAAATTACTGATCACATAAAAAAATCTCATTCCAGACCATTTATTATTACTTTACATAATCTGTTACTGGGATGTCATGTTTTCTTTTATCACTGTCACTGTCACTGGTAGCATAGTGTCTCAGTGAATGTTGATTTTCATTCTTATCTTAAATGAATCCATAATGATGTCTGCCTAAAGGTGGAAAAACATTCAAATATCTAAAAAAAGGTAGTCACACATGGCTTCTCGTACACCAAAAACAATGATAAAACTTTGCTAAAATAAATAAAAACCAACAGTGGAAGTTAGATAAACACCTAAAAATACCCCAAATATGTTTAATAATGGAATAAATGTATACACTGGTGTGGTTCATTAAGAAACATTTCTGTGTTTCTACACACAAAGTTATAAATAACAATAAAATCCAAAGGTTTGAACAGTTTTTGTCCTCACTTTTTAAAGGAGAATTAAATTAGTATTTTCTTCCTTTTTTTTTAGGTGTGCTGTGTTTAAACGAAACCACCAACAAAATCCCAAACCAGTCAACGCACTTTTCTCAGAGAAACACCTCAGGAAACATTTTTCATCTCATTTTGTTGATCAGCTGAATTTTTAGCCAGTGGAAAGGTTTCCCTGTTTGTCAAGAAAAGTAAAAACCTACAAAAACCAACCTCAACACTCACACAATGGCCCCCAAGAAGAAGGCCTCCCGTCAGAAGAAGCCTGCCGTGGAAACCACCCCTCAGGTCGCCATGGAGACCGTCCCAGTCCAGCTGAAGGTGGAGAGCCGTGGTGACGGCGTGGTGGTGGTGGAGGGTGGGATGAAGAAGATCGAGCAGATGGCGGCGCTGGACATCGCTCAGCTGAACAGCCTCAACCTGCCGCTGCCGCCGCCGGTCATCAAGCCCGGAGAGAGAGGCCTCGGCCTGGGCAGCGAGCTGACGCGGCCCCTGCACGGCAACGCCCTGCTGGAGGAGCTCAGCAAGATGCGCCAGGAGAAGTACGTTCTGACACGGATTGGGACATTTAGGATATAAATTGATACATTTACAGTACAATAATCATAAGATACAATAACGACAATTTGCAATAAAAATACAATACAGTTATGATAACAAATCTCATATACTACTGTCACAAATCATACTGTATTTTATGATAACTGGCGCTTTCCTACTTCAATACACCGTTATATTATAACAAGTGTCGTGAGTATCTCACGTATAAGTATCATCCATCCTCCGGATCTCCTCCTCAGGTTCCTCACTGATCTGGAGTTGGCCTGCAAGACGAAGGCCTTCGACGTCCACAAGCTTGTCATCTCCTCCGTCAGTCAGTACTTCAGAGAGATTTTGGCTAAAGACCCGGGCATGAAACGCCTGGAGCTCCCCTCCCTCTCACCTCTAGGTATTTCTACTTTACTTTATGTTAAGCTAAAGTTAACATATATAGATATATATAGCTATATATATATATATCTATTTATATATATATTTTTTAGATATTTATCTACCGTTTTCTACTCTGTAAAGCGACTTTGAGCTTCGGAAAAGCGCTATACAAATTCAATTTAATATTATTATTATATGAATATGATTTATTTATCTGGTATGTCCATTGATAAATATACGTTACGTAGCCAAACGTAGTTCAAACCTCCAGGACTTTATTTACCTTCTAGTCAAGATCCCACACTTTCGAGATGCCAAATATATTCTGCTTAATTTTTTAAGTTTAAGTTGATTGTAATCATTGTTTACATGTTAAAATAAGTTAAAATTATGTAAACCCAGCCTTTTTTTAACTAGTAAACTCAATATCTATGAGTTTTGGAGTGTTCCTTAGACAAAACAAGCCATTTTATGACATAACTCCAGGCTTCAGGCAAAGTGTGATGCCCACTGGCCACTATTTTCTTTTTTCAAATGATCTTAGGAAAATAATTGCCAGATTAATTGATTATTTGGATGCAGACAAAATGTGCATATGCATCATAAAGCCTTATTGATGCTTTAAGCTGCTTGAAGGAAATAAATAAAAAGGTTCAAATTATTTAGTTTAGTTTCTACTTCCTGATAAAATATCTAGTTTTAAATGGAGTCTGTCTCGCTCTGTCTGCAGGCCTCGCTAACGTCATCACATTCGCCTACCTGGGCCGCGTCCACATGTCCCTCTACACCATCGGTTGCACCGTCTCTGCCGCCGCCACCCTGCAGATCTCTCAGCTCCTCAAGATGTGCATGGACTTCCTGTTGGCCGAGCTCAACGTGCAGACCTGCGTCTACATCTGGAACATCGCCGCCGCCTACGGCCTGAAGCCGGTGTGTGATGCCGCACGACGCTTCGTCCTGGAGAACTTTGTGCAGTTCGCCGACACACCGCTGTTCAACCAGCTGACCCTGGAGCAGATCTCCGCCTTCCTGCAGGACGACTCGCTGCTGTTGCCTTCAGAGGTCACCGCCTTCCAGGTGAGACGTGAAACTTTGGCTTTGAAGGTCAGAGGTTAAAAAAATGTGTAACTGAAAATGTAGGTGATAGAATATGCTGTCAAGTGTCAACATCCACTGTGATTTCCTATCTGAGGAGAATGGAAGGTCTTCTAGGAAGCGCTTTAACTCGCCAACTGCTTTAACTCGTCGACCCTCTGGGCCTTCCTGCTATTTTCATACAAACCTAAAAACAGACCCCAGACCAGCTGCTCGTAGCATACCACAGACCAATGATGCGAAGCAAGTCATCTGCAGTCCGACTGCGAGCAGAAACCACCAAGTATAACTCACTGTATGCAAGAAGAGAGCTCGTTTATTAATATACAACTCCAATACAGACCTAAATAGACAGACAGCTGAGAGAAGAGGTGATCGTTGTATTTATAAACTGGAACAAATGTAAGTCCGACGGCAATGAATGGGACTTTTATCTTGATTTCTTCTATTCATGTAAAATTTTATAAAAACCAAATCCATATGATTAGATTTGGTAATAGATTTTATGATGTTTGCTGCCTCGTGTGAAAGTCTTACAACAGACATAGGGCGTTTAAATGTTATCAGACAAGATACAAACTTTAGCTGAACACATGTTTTTTGAATAATTAAAATAAATATAAAGCATCGAAATTTTCATTTAATCTCCAGTCAGTTTGTTATTTTCTCACCAATTAGTTGATGAAATATATTAAGACAGACTTCACTAGCTGATGTCAAACTAACATTATCTGGGGTCTTGCCACATACTTAATTATTTATCTATTTCCTATTTTTCCCAAAAAACATTTCCTACTTTACCTAATTATATTATTTGTTTATGTATTATTTGTCATTTGTAACTTGTTTGATACCCTTTAGTCGGTTTTGCAGCAACATATAGTATGAGGCCATTTTTGTAACTTGTGTTTTGAAAGGTGCTCTATAAAGATGATTATATTGTATAGCACATGACATTTAGGTCAGTATTATAAACTGTATGTTCACCGTAAACGTGTCTCCCTCCAGCTGGCCATGAGGTGGCTTGACTTCGACGCCTGTCGTCAGGTCCACGCCACAGAGTTGCTGTCTCACATCCGCTTTGAGACGATCCCGGCCAGCGAGCTCGTGAGCCAGATCCAGCCGGTGCCCCGCATGATGATGGACCCTCACTGTCACCGCCTGCTGGTGGACGCCATGAACTACCACCTGCTGCCCTACCAGCAGAACACCCTGCAGTCCAGACGCACACAGGTCCGAGCCAGTCAGCAGACTCTGCTCACCATCGGGGGTCGACCTTCACTCACCGAGAGAGCTCTCAGCCGCGAGGTCAGTGCTTTGGTTTCTCTGTCTCTAATATTCAGCATTTTAAAAGAAACACGAGAACATCATCTCTCACTGACCTTTGCCCTCTGTGTGCAGGTGCTGTGGAGAGACCCTCGTGAAGGAGGAGCCACCTGGCGTCACCTCACCCAGCTGCCGGCGAAGAGCTTCAACCAGTGTGTCGCTGTGATGGACGGCTTCCTGTACGTGGCTGGAGGAGAGGACCAGAACGACGCCCGCAACCAGGCCAAGCACGCAGTCAGCACCCTCAGCAGGTAGGAGGGGGGGACGTAGTCTGTAATAAACACAGAAAACACTGTATGAGCAGACCCAAACTCATTAATGGATTAATTAGGAGGCCACAACTTTCCTTCTCTGCATTATAGCCCACGTAGTCCCAAATTTGAAGATTGTTAATCTGATTAAACACACCTTTATTTAGAAACATGCACCATGTAGGCCTACTCACATTATTTGTAGAGCTGCAAAGATTAATTGATTAGTTGTCTAACTATTTTGATAATCGATTTGAGTCATTTTGCTTCCTCTTGGAGTCCGAGCCCCTCTAAACATCAACATAACCCTCTGCGCTTTTCCTCCACCAGATATGATCCTCGCTTCAACACCTGGCTCCACCTGGCCAGCATGCGCCAGCGCCGCACCCACTTCTCCCTGACAGCCAGCGGGGGCCGCCTGTTCGCCATCGGCGGCCGCAATGTCGAGGGTCTGCTGGCCACCACCGAGAGCTACCTGCCCTCCTCCAACACCTGGCAGATGCGTGCCCCCATGGAGGTGCCTCGCTGCTGCCACTCCAGCGCCACCCTGCCCTCCGGAGACATCCTGGTGACGGGCGGGTACATCAACTGCGCCTACTCCCGCTCTGTGGCATGCTATAACGTGGACACCGACACGTGGAGCGAGAAGGCCTCCATGGAGACACCACGCGGCTGGCACTGCTCCGCCGCCGTCGGAGGGAAGGTGTACGTGGTGGGAGGAAGCCAGCTGGGGCCCAGCGGTGAGCGGGTGGATGTGCTCTCTGTGGAGGTCTTCTCCCCGGAGAGTGGGGCCTGGAATCGGGCCGCCCCTCTCCTTCTCGGTGTGAGCACCGCCGGTCTGGCCCCGCTGGTCAACAAGCTGTACCTGCTGGGAGGCTGGAATGAGGCAGAGAAGCGCTACAAGGCGGCCGTCCAGAAGTACGACCCGGCCACAGACAGCTGGTCCATGGCCGAGGACCTGCCCGAGCCCACGGTGGGGGTGTCCTGCTGCACCCTGACCCTGCCGCCCCGTCACACACCACGCCGCCAGCAGCACCGCAACACCCCGGCCCACGAAGACCAGACGCAGGCCGGGAAGAACCGGAGCAGAGAGAGCAGCATGGCTCCTTCCCAAACCATCACAGCATAGAGAAGCATGCAGAGACTAGAAGAGGAGGGCTTGATACCGCTGTTAGAACCGCTGGACAACATCTGGATCATGTCTGCTCTTTAATCCGTAGAGGCCTATATACATAGAGTATGTTTAATCTAGTGTATGTGGACAAATTCACCTACTTACTTACTAAAATGTATTTCAGTCTGTAATTAATTACACAAAAAATGTGGATAAAAGCAACAAAAACAAACAAAAAAATGCAACAAACTATAAAACCGTAGGCCTACTGTAGAAAACATGGCAAACAGCAGAAAGATTTTTTTCTTCAGAGCATTACGTAAAATACATTGTAGAAATATTTAAAATAAATATATTTAAAATGTATATAAAATCTAAAATGATAATGGAGAATTTGATTTGACAACATTTTGCATATTTTCCATAGATTTACACAATTTCAATGTAGCATTGGTCCTTAATTCTTTTTGAGGTGATTTTAGGGATTATAAAAAGACCTAAATTATTATAATTACTGGAGAAAGATGCTAGTTTGAATGCCCAGGTTGTGCAAGAAAAGACACGAGCTTGCATGATCCAAAGTGGTCTCAGAAAGTTTAGCATTCATGGAAACTGAGAAGACAAGGTAGATAAGGGATGAATTGTAGAGTGGAGCAGGTGGAGGTAGAGAGGTGATGGGTGGAGGAGGATGGCGGAAAGAAGGGAACAGTGGCTGAGTTTAAATAGGTTAAAAAACCTCACTGTGAATCCCCTGGCAGTTTGTGTACTATGTATCTAAGCTGTGTGTGTGGGTGTGTTATTTAACTGTGAAAATAAATGGGACTGTGCGTAAGCGTGTGTGTTATTTAACTGTGAAAATAAATGTGTGTTTGTGTTTGTGTGTGCGTGTGTGTTTGCATCTGACAGACGATTGATTGACAGGAGTGTTTGGCCGGAACAGGAAAATTAGTCAAATCTGACAAAAAGTGCAAAATTAATATTTCTCACCAGCAACGTTTGGTTATTTCTCATGAGGATCAAAGCAGGTCTGCAATAATAAATAATAATAAACCAACCTCATTTATTTGATGGATATCTGTCAGAAGGAGTGTCGCTCAATTGTGACAAAAGTATTTAAAACAAATATATAGATTAAGCAAAAATATTTTTTAAGTGCAATAGAGTAAAAGGATTGAGGAAGGCGGGTGAACTCAACACAGGTGAGATTTTTGGATTGTAAGAAACCAAAAAGGTTGAAAAAATATTCTTTATAATTATTAAAAATCAAAAGAACGCATAAAAATCTGCGAAATATAGATTAAAATCTTTTTAGAAATATCCACCCAAAGCTCACCCATGTTTGTGTATTTGCCGTCCTCAGACGTGTAATTCTTACTGAACCTAAGACAAACCAACTGAAGGACCAGTGAGACTCCAGCAGGTGGAAATAACGGCTTAAAAGCTGCAACTGTATATTCAGTTATTGATATCATTTATCAGTAGATGCAATCAGGTTAATCTGGCTCATTTGATTGGATGAATCCCTCTGTATTTGTTATTGGACGAGCTCTGTGCTGGTGGTTTCACTGAATAAAGCCAATGTGATCAAAACATGCCTATTTCCGGTCTTATTTTTTTAGCTATATGTACAGACTAGGCTGCCGGGAAATGTAGTCCGACCACCTTTAAAGTATAAAGTGGCTCCGCTTGTGTGCCGCTAGAAACACATCATGCAAAGTCAGGTTAAGATCAAACTGAGCATTGAATCATTACTTTAAGTGACATGGAGCAGGATTGAAAGAGACTTTAAATGATGGAAGGATTTAAATACCTTGACTCAAGTACAAGGATGAAGACAATGTAAAAACTACTTAAGGTTTACATTAACCATGTTTAGGAAGACTCAGAAATTTGTAGTACCCATGGCCCTTGACTACTGCATTACTGATGCAATTAAGTGTAAGCAGCATTTCCTCAACAACAGGGCCTTGATCTTTAAAAGTAAGGATGCTATTACTGAGCGTCAATGGCAGGCTCACACACACACACACACACACAAAAGTCGTAGGCAGGTGTGAAAAAACATTGTAAACCAAGAAGGCTTCCAAAAATTTTACAGTGTTACAAAAACGCAAAGTGAGCAAACAGACAAATCTAAATTACAATATTTGGTGTTACTACCCTTTGCCTTCTAACCAGATCAATTCTTGGTACACTGGTAAAATAATAAATAAAATCAGACACCGCTGAGGATCGTGGATGTTCGCAGTGGTCGGCCAAGAAAACTTAGTACAGCAGATCAAAGACATCTGTCAGAGAAGTCTGGCCAGAAGTGGTCTTCATGGAAGAGTTGCAGCCAAACGGCCACAACCCCAACTAGGTTTTCGTACGTTTGGCCTCGTTTCTTTCCTTATGGCAACAACTCTTCCATTCTTAGTTCACAGCATCGTTTTCCCACCCACACCTGCCAGACTTTTGCACAGTAATGTAAAATACAAATAAAAAATTGTAAGAGTCAAAGTGACCTCCTTTGTAAAAAGCTAAATATATTCACTCAGTCCTCGGCAGTTATGGGATTACACAACTGCACACAGAATTTCTTGAGAACAAACTGGAGGAACAACACTCAAATAAGAAGCCATGTTTAAACATCTCAAAGACTAGAAATACCAGAGTAACACAAGACAAGAGTTGTTTTTTTTCTGATTTTATTTGTTACAAACATCAAAAGGTCGTCCTTTACTTGCCGGGGAGGATGATGCCGTCATACTGAAGATAAAAGAAATACATGCATTAGAATTTAAACTGCAGTAAACAAATTAAATGCAACATGCAGGGTGGCACGAGATGACCCAACAGAAAAAGATACAACAAAACCACAATTTTATGAGTTTTAAGCAACCAAATCTCCTTTTATAAACATGATGGGACATTAATGTAAATGAAAAAAAAACAATTAAACTATCAGGGATTCTTCACAGAAGTTATTTGAGGAATAATTTAAAAGGTAATTTTTACTTTCAAATGTTCAATATGAACTTTTGAGAAAACCTGGAAATTTAGTCTCAGCGTGTGGGAACCAGGGACAACACTCACTTTCTGCTGGAACCAGCGCATGGCCTCCTCTTTGCGGATGCGGTGCCTGAAACCGATGCGGCCTCTTTTCCGCTTCTTGTCGGCGATGCTGAAGCCGGGTCTGCCCAGAACCTGAACACCAAAGGGAGAGAGAGAGAGAGAGAGCTGGTCAGAAAAGATTGTTTAAAAATAAAAGAAAATTGTAAATATGTTTGAAAATTCTGAGATTCAGTAAAAGAAGTCCAGTGTTAATTTTCTACAACCTGAATGTCAAACATTTACAGTCACAAACCATTATCTTTACATTTGAGAAGCTGTGTTTAAAAATCTTCACTTGATAAATCTGAAATATCACTTTATCATTTAATCAAATGTACATGTATCAGCTTATCGTTTCAACACTACTTGGAATTTAGCTTATTTTCCACACATTAGATACAAAGTAACTTTCAGTTGAGCACCTGAGTAAGTTGTAACCAGCCAAACTTATTTTTTTTTTAATATATATTGGATGCTTAAGCGTAACTCGCCAAAATGTAATTCAGGGTGTTCTTGTTTAAAGACATAATTGGGACGGAAGCGTCACTTTTAAGATTTACCGTATTCTCATTTTTCGGTCAAATGGCCGTTTTAATAATCACATCAACAACACTTTTTTTACATAAATATAAAACATTACAACACTAAGAAGGCTCAAGACAACATGAGACTTTGCTCGAAGTGTCACCAGGGGCTCTTTTTACAAGAGAGTTTAACGACTCACTACAACGGTCGTTTACGCTATCCGCCATCTTTGTCAAAAAGTGTCAATCCCTGAAAGTGAATGACATCAATGTAGGAGGAAATGTCACTTATGGAGGCTCCTTTTTCAACCACAAGGTCAATATTGTTTTTCATTAACAACAAAACAACGAATAATCTGCACATTATATGTAACTAACCTAATGAGCTTTCTATCTTTACTCTCCTCCCCGTTACGTTGCATTCAGAGATCAACACTTTGACCGGCGAGATGGCAGCGGCTCCAACAGCAGCTAAAGTGAGTCGTTCAAAACCGTTAAGTAAACTCTGCACACAACGCTCTCAATGCACGAGTTCACGTGTCGAGCCCCTGGTGATACTTGGAGTAAAGTCTCGAGCCTTGTTAGGGTTTTAAAAATAGCATTTTGGATGTGATCATAGTCGTGACCCTAGCACTCCCACTCAAAAGACCATTGACCGAAACACGAAAACATGGTAAATTTAAAGTGGTGCTTTGGTCGTAATTATGCTTTTACAGTCACGAGTTAGTCTAGTTGTTGCGTCTAGTCGGCATAGCGTAGATACGCGCCTTGCCATTCATACTGGACGCATATTTCTATGCACCGATCACAAAGCAATCCTATCGTCTCTTTGATAAAGAGACAGGACGAGGGTGTGTCCCTCTGTCCCTCGCCTCTCTGTCTACGCCTGATTCCGTATCTCGCCGTGAGAAGTCAACACAGCCAAAATCACCATGAACCGAGGGGTTTTATAGTCGCTGCAACCCTGAACCTCAACTCATGTCACACTTAGTACAAAATCTTTATTATAATAAAAAAAAGGTTTTTAACAATACAAACCCCTCAGTTTTAATTGTGCCACCAAAACATGACATATGTTCAGTTAGTTTACTGCCAAGACAATTACAGCCATTTTATTTATTGTGACAAATATTCAGCCACAATTATTACAAAAAAATAAAAATAATAAATAAAAACTGTCCAACTCTGCTGTTTAAGAGAGGAATCTTTATATAAGACATGTCTTCAGATGCTCGCACCACATTCTGAAACCCATCTCCAGCATAATAAGGATATCATGTGTGAAACTCACCACGTAAAAGTCCAGTCCGTAGATGCCGATGCTGGGGTCGTACTTGATGCCCAGATCGATGTGCTCCTGGATACCAAAGCCAAAGTTTCCGGTATCAGAGAAGTTGTTCTTTCTCAACTCGTACTCACGCACCTGGGAACAGGAAGAAATCATCATAAGATTGAAATACATCTCCAAATTAAATAATTATCCAACCCTAGTGGGTGACAAAGAGTCCAATGAAAGTATTTAGACATTGCTTTTTAGTTTCTCTGCATTTTGAAAAAGTCGACGACAAAACTAAAGCCAGTGTCAATTGTACCAACCAAGGCCAGAGTATGAGGCAAAATGCATATTTTTTTACATGACGGGTATATTAACTTTGTCCAAAACTATGTTTCAATTTTAATAATTGTACTTAAATTGAATAGACCACAATCAGCTTTAGCTTTTATTTTATCAGATATATCTGACTCCCTTTGAAATACTGAATAGCTCCAACTATTCACAACAATCTGAAAAGGGGCACACTACCCTACAGCGGTTCTTTTTTTTTATTTTAAAGAGCCCCAAGCCAATAATGAAGAGGTTGTGAACAACTAAAGTAGAAAGGGATTTAGAATAAGCAACATGGACTTTCTCACCTTGAGTCCTTTTTCCAGGATTTCCTCTGCTTTAGCACCACGGACGGTGCAGTGGACAGCAATCTTTTCATTTCTGCGGATACCGAAGGATCGCACAGTGTAGCGGGCTGCGAAAAGAAAAAATAATTCAGTGTCACCTCAAACCTTACATGCTAACCCAACTTCATATAAAAACACTTCCACTCTTCAGCCAGGATTTACCTGGACTGTCAGCTGCTAGTCTCACGTTTAGCACCTTTAGAAACATGAATAATTTGGCTTTATCATCGTGGAAACTCCACAACTGCTCAAGTCAACACTTCCTCAGCTTAAATTCCTATACTCTATAGGCTTACACACACACACACACACACACACAAAGACTGACCCTTGGAGAAGACGGGGGTCTGTCCTGTGAGCTGCTCCAGCACCTTAGCAGCACGGGTCAGTCTGTCTCCGCTCTCACCGACGCAGATGTTCAGGCAGAGCTTGCGGATGCGAAGCTCCCTCATGGGGTTCTCCTTCTTCTCACCCTGGTCCTGGACGACACAACATATAGAAAAGGTTAAGACTCACACCACAATGTGACAAAAACAGAACAACAACAACAACTCAGGAACACCTGACTATGAAGAAGTTGCGGCACCTTGTCCATCGTTGCTGCCATGTTGAGTTGAGTTTACCTGCTAGCTAGCGCCAGCCTGCTGACAGGTTAGCTCAGACAAGTTCAATAAACCAACGTGTCAACGGTTTAACCTGAGCTCCAGTTGATGGCCAGTGTTTTTATTTTCTCTAAATCCACGAGCCCTGACGCTGCTCTTCTGTCTCACGTCAAACTCAACAGTCTTCGACCGACACATGCCGGCCGGAGAACATGTCCGTGCATATCCCCGGTGCTACAGGCTACTGTGTTAGCACTACGGTTAGCATTGTCAGACCACAGACGAGTCCAGAAAATAAAAACAACTTTTCTACACAACAACCAAGATCATATACAGATCAACAACACGTCTGCTGTGTAACCGCAGTGTCACCACGTAGCTGTAATGTCGCTTTTAATTACTTAACAAGTGACGCGGGGACCGTTTATGCCGTTAGCTACCGTTAATCTGTTAGCATCACTCGGTCTTTAGTTTTACTGTCTTCTGTCACATTTGGTAAAGACATATGACTTTAGTTTAATAATGAATGATGTAGTTTAGGTCTATGCACGTCAAGCGGCAGTTAGGATGAGCCCACGGCTCCGATGATTGTGGATTTCAACTACAACTTCACATTTGATCGCCATCGTACGATTTGAGCCAGTACTCACCGCCATGTTGGATCACTAGAAGAGGACGTTACGTTTCCGGCGAAGGAGCTTTATAGCAGAGTGTTCACCGCAAATGAACTCGGTGAGAACTCGTGTCGAAACACGAGGGTTCCAGTTCACGGCACCAAACAGCAAAATATTAGTTAAAACAACCAAATTTGTAAATTGTCTGCAGGAATTTCGCAGCTTTGACAGTAATCATAAATGTAGTATTAGAGTTTTTTTAATAGTTGATTAGCAATTATCAATATGAAATTGATTATTAATTAACAATCAAATAATTTTCAAGATTCAAGATTTGCTACTATTTAATATAATTAAATATTGTTCTTGGTTCTGACATTTGGTTGGATGAAACTAGAAAAATGTTAGCTTGGGCCTTACACTTTTGATTAAGAAAACAACAGTCACAATAATTAATAAAACAATCATGAGTTGTTGCTGTGTTTATTGTTTTTTATTGTATATGCAGTCTCCACAGACATTTAACACACTATATTTCATTGACAGTGCATTGAAATACCAAAAACAGTAAAACAAAAGTTACCAAATAAACCAAATAATTCAAATTCATAGAGGAAATGTAATAACTGCACAATTATTGGCTCATTTTAAAACATTTCTGAAGCAATCAACAATTAAAGATGAACATGAGGATACTTATTATCCTTATATATATACTGTATATATATATATATATATATATATATATATATATATATATACTGTATATATATACAGTATATATACAGTATATTTATATACACACTACTATACTACTAATGGAAGCGCTTTATCACCATGGAAAATGTAATTCATATCAATAAGAAATACTGCCCTTTAGCACCTTGTCTTCACTTGATTTACACACTCCATAAAAAGAAGGAGTGTATATAATGTTTCATATATTTAGTGTGTATTCTAATTTTCAATCACTTACATACAAAATAGAGAGCACAGCTACAGCTACAGCTACTAACACTAGGACCAGTTTATGTACATATGTCGTGTCCAGAGAGCAAACTGCAGTCCGACTAGACGACTGATCACTGGATATCTCAGAGCTGTCGTCTCTTGAAGGACTCCTTAGTCTGAGAGGTGGGAGAGGAGCTGGAGGCTTCAGCAGCGGCAGCCCTTCACTCCTCTGCTCCTCCAAGGCACTGGTGAGGAAAGCCAGCGCTTTTTGGGGGAAGACATCCGCGGAGAAGAGGTTGCAGCCAGGAACGAAGAAGTGAGGGAGTTTGCCTGTGCGAGCGTGGGACTGCAGATCCCTGAGGAGGAGCAGGAAGCACTCGGGGAGCTGCTGCTGAGCCCACATGGAGTCGTCAAACCTGACAGACGTCAGAGAAATAATGGTACAGTCAGATATATTATATATTCTGGAGTGTGGTCTAGACCTACTCTATCTGTAAAGTGTCTTGAGATAACGCTTGTTATGAATTAATACTATAAATAAAATTGAAAATTGAATTGAATAGATATTTATCAGTAGCTTTTACAATCTGTACTACAGCAACAAAAAAATATAGATAATAAAATTAAAGATAATAGATGCCTTAAACGCACAAACATCCAATAATATTCACTTAACAGTGATACACAACTTTTACTGAAACCGTTACTGCTACAACAAGATCCACACATCTGTACAGCTACTTACAAGACTTCTTCAACATCTACTGGTGCTTCTACAACATCTACTGGTGCTTCTACAACATCTACTGGTGCTCCTACAACAATCACGGGTGCCCTACAACATCTACTGGGGCTCCTCAAAGACTGCAACTCTACGGTGCTTCTACAACATCTACTGTGCTTCTACACCATCTACTGTGCTCCTACAACTCTACTGGTGCTCCTACAACATCTACTGGTGCTCCTACACATCTACTGTGCTCTACTACATCTACACCTCTACTGGTGCTTCTACACTCATCTACTGGTGCTCCTAACATCCACGGTGCTCCACACATCTACTGTGTCTCACTACTACCTCTACAACTCTACTCTCTACCACATTCTTACAACATCTACTGGTGCTCCTACAACATCTACTGGTGCTTTCTACCTACAGCTCTAACATCTACTGGTGCTTCTACACCATCACTGGTGCTCCTACACATATCTACTGGTGCTCCTACAACATCACGTGTGCTCTACTACATCTACAACATCTACTGGTGCTTCTACAACATCTACTGGTGCTCCTACAACATCTACTGGTGCTCCTACAACATCTACTGGTGCTTCTACTACATCACAACATCTACTGGTGCTTATACACATCACTACGGCTCCTACACATCTACTGTGCTCCTACAATCTCCTCTGGTGCTTCTACTACATCTACAACATCTACTGTGCTTCTACAAACATCTACGGGGGTGCCTCCTACAACATCTACTGGTGCTTCCTACAACATCTACGGGTGCTCTCTACTCAACACTAAACATCTACTGGTGCTTCTACACCTCTCTTGCCCTACAAACTACTGGTGCTCCTACACTCACACTATGTGCTTCTCACTACTCGCTACAACATCTACTGTGTGCTTCTACAACATCTACTGGTGCTCCTAACAACATCTACTGGTGCGTCCTACAATCTCCTGGTGCTTCTACACTCTACAACACTACTGGTGCTTCTACAACACACATCTACTGGTGATATTGTTTTATGACCATCACAATGACGATGTTTTACTAATAATTACCTAAGGGACAGGGTGTGGAGGAAGGTGGTCTTCGCGTGGTACGAGCAGAGGGGATCCAGTTCTTTGGGGAAACGTTGTTTCAGGCCCTCAATCAGAGACTTGAGGAGCATCAAGCACTGTTTACTACCAGAGAGGAAATTAAATAATTTATTGTAAAAGGGCCACAAGAAAAAACTATTTATTACAAAGTAATTTGTCAACTGTTTATCTGTTAATAAATGGATTGTTTGCAGCCCTTTTCTGGTCAAATGGAAGACCGGTCAAAGAGATTTTTCACAACCTGGCAACCTAAACGCTGTTCTTATTATTCTGATCTATAAAGCATTTATAAAGGATTTCTTAACCAATCAAATCATTAATTAAAACTAAGAAACCCTTTATAAAAAAGTGTCTTAATGGAAAGTGGTATAGAAAGTGCTGTAATTACCAAACATGCAATCAGTTGCATTTTTAAAGCCCTTTTCTCAACATGTTACCCTTCAACTGACTCCACACTGTTCTGCGGGAGGCTGCACGGCTCCTACAGCCAATAAAATGATTACGTTAACAAAGACGATGAGTGGGAGGAAGTGAAAATAAACAGGGCAGAGTCTCACCGGCAGCATTTGGTGTCTTTCCTCTCGCAGCAGGTTTTCGTGTTGCCATGGCTCCTCATGATTGTCTTCTCAACTTTAGAGAAAGAAATCCTCCAACTTTCTACGACAGACAGCGAAAAACAACGTCAGGTCGGAAAGTGTTTTCTTGCAGAAACATCGTCAACAAATAACTGACTTCTTTTATTTTGTCACAGTCACTGCTCTTCACA
This sequence comes from Etheostoma spectabile, assembly GCF_008692095.1. NCBI lineage: Eukaryota > Metazoa > Chordata > Actinopteri > Perciformes > Percidae > Etheostoma > Etheostoma spectabile. The sequence goes on along the minus strand of NC_045746.1, from coordinate 18,929,465 downwards.
CCCAACAACAGACAGAGCAACGTTTTCCTCACCTTTGGCGTCCTCGCTGAGGTTTCGTCCTTTGAGCCTCTTTGGTACGAAGTAACACGGTGAACTCTCGAATTCTTGGTGCACCTTCTTTCCCAGCCATCTGTCCACATCCAGACCGTTACGCACCGGGACCGGCCAGGCCTGAGAGCACTGGGAGACGGGAACAAGTGTCACATTAAGGTCAATAATGTGATAATCATTATGTTATGTTGATGAACAGCTGATTTCTTACCCACAGTGTCAGGTCCAATTCT
>NC_045746.1:18929010-18929171 GCF_008692095.1 Etheostoma spectabile | reverse complement strand
AATAACCCAGTAACACTGTCTCTACAGCACCTGTTTACCGGTTCCACTTATTATTCCCCCTATTTAGTATTACTCACCATTCCCATTCTCACATCTCACTTATTATTTTATTTATTTATTCATCATACTCATTTCCTATTTCTGAACTGTTCATATGTTCA
>NC_045746.1:18907473-18929000 GCF_008692095.1 Etheostoma spectabile | reverse complement strand
ACTGTTCATATTGTAATATAATAACATAATACTTTTTATACCAGTATCCTTTGCACTATGCTCCATATTTAAATAATCTTTATTGAACTCTTCTCTGCACTCATGCCTCTGTATTGTTTCTGTTTAGAGTATGTATATATTAGTGTGTACATATTAGTGTGTATATTTTTGTTTTGGTTGTTTTGTATGTGTAAGCACAGTGTGAGTAACGATGCTCCAAAGACAAATTTCTCGTATGTGTCGTCATACCTGGCAAATAAAGCTGATTCTGAATAGTACTGTCACTATTACTACCTGTACTACTACCTCTGCCATTACATTAGTACATAGTAGCCCGTACTACTGCCTTTACAATTAGGACTTATAATGCTAGTATGAGAGGTAAAACTATCATCTTTTTATTAAAAAAAAAAACTAGAGTATTTAAGTAAAGTTAGCCAAGTATTTTAGAAGTAAACAATTACTATCCAGTAGTAAGTTCATTTATTTATAAACTCAAGTACAATTTTGAGGTACTTGTTCACTTTACTTCAGTGTTTTGATTTTATGTTACTTTAAACTTCTACTCCACTGCATTTCAGAAGCAAATATTATACTTTTTACCACACTACGTTTTTAAACGTTTGTTACTACAAAGTACTTTGTATAATTTGTCTCTTTTCCTCATACAAGGGAAGGAATCACTGGAGCCTCATTCACCAACACGTTAGTAAATGGACATAGTTCTAGTACTTTTACCTTGGTACCTTACAGTGACTGAGAGTATTGGGAATAAATCATAATAAATTCAGATGCAAATAAATCCCATGAATGTAATCTTCATAAAACCTTTAAGATACTGAAATATATGCATCCTTAGTAACTGTTAACATCATGTTAACACGGTAAAGATGAGATACAGATGTGTGTATTCTATTTTTTATGTAAAATATATATTGATGCATTTTGTCTTTTATTTCTTCTAATCTCCTAAATCATATTAAGATAAGTATCTTTCTTCAGTGTCTGTAATCAGAGAACCATGGATGATTTTAAATCTCTGGATTTACACGACTAAACTAATAAAGCAAAGAAAATGATTACTTCCAGAGCAGGAACCAGGTCCACAGAGATCAACTCATCACTGATGTTTTCCAGCCTGCGCAGAGACAAAGTCACAGCTGGTGAGTACATCTGCTTCCTGTTCACCTCCCAGCGACAGCCCGCATCAGGCACTGGAAGCACGGATACACAAATATATATAGACAGTTATTCAGGTTCCCAAAGTGAGAAGGAGGTCAACAAAATACAAAAAGAAGTGTAGAAAACAAGTCCTGATAATTCCAACGCCAACAGAAAGTAGAGGGCTAATAATTGCTACAGAAACAACAACAGATGAGGAATAAAAGGTGATGATCAAACCTTTGTAGGTCTTGAGGAACTTGCGGACCAGACGATACATCTCACTCAGGAACTTACTCGATGAGATTGTGCGTTTATTCTCCAGGAGAAAGGCTCGTATGGGGTCCCGAGTGGGACGGAGAAGATCAATCCGGTAGAAGAGGCCGCCGTCGAGGTCGATCATGTTGAGGCGTGGGCAAACCTGAATCTTCACCATCACGTCAAACTCATTGGGACGGCGGATCTGGGTCAACGCAACACAGAGACAGTGGTGGTGCTTGTTTGTCTTCCATACACTTGAAATGTCTTTCTCTCTTCTCTCTACTGGACAAACCATCGTGCAACACTGATTTAATATAAGCATAAGCAATAATGTGTCACACTTTCAGTGGGGCTAATTTTAATGACTTATATAAACAACCCATTTTCTCCACTGGAAGGGCACCCGTTCCCACCCTTTTTGGTCTGAGGGAACCACACAGTCCGGTCATATGAACTCAAGCGCTCCTTCATTGCTTCCTAATCTGTGTTCCAAAGGGATAACACTATTCATTATGTAAAAGTGGATATTCTTATTTTTTTCATACAATGGAGCTATCAATAATTAGGTTAATTTGGTCGACAATCACACAACTAATACTATTATTTATAGTACTATTTATTCATTACTTTTAGTAATAATTTGAGCTGTTTAGTCATTTCTTTTAGCTATTTATTTATAGTATTCATTACTTTGAGCTACTACCTAACTAGTTTTCACACACTTAACTTACATACCGACAACATGTAGTGTTCAGGTGTTACGGTTAATAAATGTATCTACCTATATCTACATAAATAATACGTAGATATATTTTTTATATCAAATCATAGTTTCTTTTTTTTTTTTTTTTCAAATTAGTTGAGCTACTCTGCAATCTTTCCTTGTACCCCTCGCAACGCAGAATATACCAGCAAGAACAGTAACCCCCCAGCCTCCCCCCCCCCTTTCCCACCATGTGTGCCAAGACAAAAGTTATCTCGCGGCTGTGTTGTTGCCATCAGAAATTGTGAGTTTTAATCACAACCTCACCTTGACGTTCTCAAAGTAGCTGCCGGTGTTGAGGAGGTCCGCTGACTGGAAGAACGGCTGATCACTGTTGCTCTTCAGGAATTTCAGCAGGTTGTTTCGGAAATCGTTGACCGTCTTAGCAGCCCATTGGCGGTCGGTCATCCGGATCTTGAGGTCGTTAGCGTTGAGTTTGATCCAACTGCTCAGTTCCGGGGAGACGGAGACCGACTCCTCAAACACTTTGGATCCCTCCTCTGCCGAGAGACAGGGACTGTAGCTGAGTACTTTACTGACTTTTACACTAATTTGAAACTTTAGTGGGGTCTTTCTGTTGTGCACCATTAGACTTCTACTCCATCACAATTTAGAAATAATGCACTGTGTTCCTTTATGTGTTGAGAAAATTCCTTTACTTCTTAAGTTAAAATAAACAATTTAAAAACACTATTTGATCAGCTGGAAAATGCATAGTCACAAAACAGGGTCATGAAAAGTTGATTGTTGTAACACAGCGCCGCTACAAACATATGATGATCTTATAAAATATGATGCATTGCTGTAGCTTAAACTACCCAACAGTATATAAAGGAGTTCAAATGAGCACAACTCTAAACATCTACAGCAGGGAAATGCAACGTACACATTAATGCAGCAGTAATATTCACCCAGATATAAAGTAAAACACTAACAGGGAACTTTTTACTGCACAATAAATATTTTTAGTATCTTGAGTACATTTTGCGGATTATGAGGGATTTTTACTTGTAGTGGAGTATTTTCCCAGTGTGGTATTGATACCTTTATGTAAGGATCTAAATACTTCTACATCACTCAAGTCAAGCAACCATGTCAACAGAAAAAGGTATTTTCAGATGAGGATGTCAACGTTTTACACACTGAAATGAGTTTAAACTGCAGCCTCACCTGCAGCTGGTTGTTGCTGAGCTTTCTGTCTCTGTCTTGCTGGTACGAGTCGTCTGGCGTCGTCTTCACGGTGCTTTGCTTCAGTCAGACTGCCCTTCACATCTCTGTCCTCTCTGTCCATAACTCACACGTCTCAGCCCTACACGAAACAGAGAAACACCATCTTATTGAACATTAGATACTAGTAATAAAGTTTGGATTGAAAGGTTTGAGTGTGTGGCGGATGGTAGGGTGAGTTGGGGGAAGGGAAGTGGGTTGGTAGGGGGGTATATGTGGTGTGTATATAGACGTGCTGTCTCCTGTGTTCTTTCAAGATGCCCAAGACAAATTTTCCCTGAGGGAGACAATAAAGGGTAACAGTTTACTTAAAGGTATCTACATAAGAGTGACATGATACTGTCATGAACACATGACACTGTCAAAAAGGAAGATGGACGGGGGCTTGTACCGTCAAATCTTGGGTGAGAACCTCCTTCCCTCAGCCAGGGCATTGAAAACGGGTCGTGGATGGGTGTTCCAGCATGAGGGGCGGCTGTGGCTCAGTGGTAGAGCGGTTGCCTGTCAATCGGAAGGTTGGTGGTTCGATCCCCGCCCCTGCAGTCATTGTCGAAGTGTCCTTGGGCAAGACACTGAACCCGAGTTGCCCGGTGCTGCGCATCGGAGTGTGAATGTGTGTGAATGTTTATCTGATGAGCAGGTGGCACCTTGTACGGCAGCCCCGCCACAGTGTATGAATGTGTGTGAATGGTGAATGTTTCGTAGATGTAAAAGCGCTTTGAGCAGTTGTTAAGACTGGAAAAGCGCTATATAAATACAGCACATTACATACATTTACATGACAATAACCCAAAACACACAGCCAAGCCAACAAAGGAGAGGCCCAAGAAGAAGCACATTAAGGTCCTGGAGTGGCCTAGCCAGTCTCCAGACCTTAATCCCAGAGAAGATCTGTGGAGGGAGCTGAAGGTTCGAGTTGTCAAACGTCAGCCTTGAAACCTTAATTAAAGACTTGGAGAAGATCTGCAAAGAGGAGTGGGACAAAATCCCTCCTGAGATGTGTTAAACCTGGTGGCCAACTACAAGAAACATCTGACCTCTGGGATTGCTAACAAGGGTTTTGCCACCAAGTACTAAGTCATGTTTTGCAGAGTGGTCAAATACATATTTCCCTCATTAAAATGCAAATCAATTTATAACATTTTTGACATGCGTTTTTCTAGATTTTGTTGTTGTTATTGTGTCTCTCACTCTCAAATGAATTTACCATTTACAATTATAGACATATATATATATAATATATATATATATATATATATATATATATATATATATATATAATTTCATTGTCAGTGGGCAAAATTTACAAAATCAGCAGGGGATCAAATACTTGTTTCCCTCACTGTAGTTGTCCCTATACAAATAAATAGGAGGCACTGCAAACAGTAGGCTACAAATAAATGAAACCGGTAGGGTGACCAGGTTTCCGGGGACAGTCCCCGGGTTTTGGTGACCTGTCCCCGGCTGGATCTGTCCCCGGTTTTCACTGTGACCGACAGACCCGATATTGGAATGAAAGAAAGAAAACATTGACCAAACGGAGCCGACAGTCGGATATTCGAACATTAAATTACTGATTATTCACATGGAGTCTGGTGGGTTTAGCGAACGCAATTTCGCGGACATTTAAAAAAATTAACCTAATCTTTAAGAGAAGGGTCGACCTCCTTAGAAATCCTTTCCATAATGTTGTCAGACACTTAGAATATTAATCTGAGTCTGTCAGAAACAAAACGAGCACTTTTACAAACGTAAATACAAGCTGGACAATTATCCTGTTAACTTACACTGTGGCTTGTTTCTCTGCTGCCGACTGCAGCGATCTCGTTTAATACTGCATCAATGTCTAAGGAAATTGTTTCCTCAACAGTGTTTATTGTTTCCGATACTCAATAAGCTGTTGCGGAAACAAGCTTGAAGCAATAAAGCAAAAGCTGCCAGATAAATGTAGTTCAGTAAACCTATAACATCCCCCTCTGAGGTGTGTGAAGTAGCAGCAGGGGCGATTCTAGGATCAGACCTTTAGGGGGGCTAAGCCCCTAATGATGACAGCTCTAGGTCCAGTGTCCCCGTTTTAAGTTTTACAAGAATAAAAACATGACATGTTTTGGGGGTATATACGCGTCTGAGCTGAAAATGTCTCCAAATTTTGTCTGAGAAATCTGGTCACCTTACAGTACATCCTACAATGGACCAACCATGAGAAACCATTTCAATCTATTAGAGATCAACTAGACAAAACAGACAGTTAATCAAAATAAATAGTTAGTTAGTAAACTAGATAGATAACTCACCTGTGTTTTAGAAGCTTCTGTTGCAAACGGTGATGTTGACTATTGTGTGTCTTTCCTTCTCTCCAGCTCTCCTTTCTCTTTCAATTTCCATGAAATGTAATCTGAGGATAATGCCTCCCTCTTCCTCACTAATGGATTCCCGTCTGTCTGAAATCACTTACAAACACTTAAAGGTTAAAAATGGCGCCAGTTCCACTCATAAATAATATCACTGTGTCACACTGTAACAGGGCACACCTTGGAAATTCTTCAGGCTACGTGGCTATTCATATATTGTACCAACTAAATAATAGGTTGCCATTTAACATCTTATAATGACGTAACAAGTTCCATGATATGTAAATCACAAAAGACTTATGAAGACTTGCAGCCAGTTCAGAGTTGATATGAGGAACTTCTAAAGCCGGTCATTCCTGTGGTGTCATGGTTAGCTCTGAACTATTCTTTGTATCCTGGAAGGTGACTTTTAAACCAACATTATTTCATTATTACTTTTGAGCAGATTAAGATAGAGGAGCTTGAACAGATGAAGCAAGATACATTTTGGTTGACAATACCATTGAATGCTAAATGGATGAAGGATGCATTTGTCGAGAAAGGGAACAAAATTCTAATTTACATCTCATCCTTTGGATCAGACGTTATGTAAATATTAGCCGAATGAACATTTGTTTTCCTTTTCCTTCTCATGTTATAAAAGGTCTTCATGTTCATAAGGTGTCGACTTGACTACATAAACCAAGAGAACACCTTATGAACACTTTTAAAAAGTCAACACAAAACAAAATAACAAAAAGGATAGACATTAAAAAGTTTTGAAACAAGAAAAGAAACCTCTTTGTTTGGCATGTTTAAGATTTTAATTGGTTTGCTTTCAAACTATCAAATAGTTTTCTTAAAAAAGGCACAAGCCTTCCTTTTCGGCGGAAACTTTTCCGATGGCTTTTCATCATTTTCATCTTCATAAGCCAGAAGCTGACGTGGGGATGAAGAGGGGATTGCTTCTGTTGATGCACATCCCGCATGAGAATTCATTTCTTCCTGTCGGCCTTCAGAGCAGCCTTGGTGACCTTTCCGGCCGTGGGGTCCTTCTTCACGACCTCCTTAATGACACCGACGGCCACGGTCTGCCTCATGTCCCGCACGGCAAAACGCCCTGAGAGGAAGAGACAATATCACTCACAAGAAATGTTTGAAGAGATGTTTGTGCCCTTTCTATGTCCGGCCACAACCTGAATGAAATATCAGTCATGATAAACAGAGGTTAATGAGATTCTGGATGATGCAGGTCATCATGTTTTGGAACGGGTGGGACTATGTCCCAGTCCGTCCGTTTATTTGAGTGTCTGTTTATCACACAGTGTGTCTCAGAAGACGCTGATAATATTCAAACAAAGACATGTAAGCAGGGTCCAAAGTTAGCACCATTTACCAGCCAAATGCAGGTAAAATGTGCAGGTGGCTGGTAGAGTTGCTTCACTCACCAACCAAAAAAAATCTGATGTGGAGATGGAGTTGGACGCAGAGATGGTCTTGCTAGCTTGAGCTCATCTTCTCCACCTTTCCTCTGGGTTTACTCGGATGTTCACATTTCAAAACTTGACCAGCTGGTTAGCTAGTCTAGTCTAGATTATCAGAGTCGGCAGGAGACCGGCAAGTGGATTTCCCAAACCTGATGAGGGACTCATAGCCACATAGCATCACAGCCTAATAAAAACTCATTTTGGTAAAAAATAGACAAAAGGAACATATTTTGCGAGCTCACAGAGAGGCGACTAGAGAGGTCCACACTTTCTAACAAGAAGCCATGAAAAAAAAATGTCAGTTGTAGTTTTAAAGATAGTCTGTGTCAGTGGCTTGTAAGCAGTGGCAGCAGATGAAACGTCCAGAATTTCTATTTGAGTGAAAACAATGTAATTGTGCTGAGAGAAATATGGTCTGGAGCCTTGCTGATAAAGATTTGTGTACATAGTTTCATTGTTTGTGTGAATACAACGGAGAAAATCTGTTATACAGGTTTTTTCTTCCAGGAATGGCACCACCATTTTATGGTCACCACGGACACGCCAGTTTGCAAATATATAAATATTGCAATAGGGCCACGGCCTCAAGCGCCATTGTGTTACCAAAAGATGATGTATTTAAATGAAAGTCTTTGAGATTACAGCTTGAAAGTATTTATTTATGGTCTTTAGTCTTCAGTATCAGTTCAGGTGTCAGTTGATGTGCTGTCCCAACCCATTCTCTCAACAACAAAATGGGCCGTAACCTACAAAAGCAGGAGATGAAGAAGCAAAATAATTGTACTAACCCAGTGGAGGATAGTTGGCGAAGGTTTCAACACACATGGGCTTCTGTGGAACCAGTTTGATGATGGAGGCGTCTCCAGACTTGATGAACTTGGGATTTTCCTCAAGTATCTTGCCGGAACGACGGTCGATCTTCTCCTTGAGCTCGGCAAACTTGCAGGCAATGTGAGCGGTGTGGCAGTCCAGCACGGGGGCGTAACCCGCGCTGATTTGGCCGGGGTGGTTCAGCACAATGACCTGAAATAGTAATGTTTAAGTGCATTTAGAAACGGTGATGAGAGTTCTCCATCCAGTATTCACTTCATGCTCGAGATGAACACCATTGCAGTTCCTGCTACTGACCAGCAGAGGTCCACTTTAAAGAAACTTTAAACTCAAGTTGTATTGTGCTTCCTGCTTCTCTATGCTCATTACATGTTTATTTTCTAAATACAAATTGACAAGAAACTAACAAATTTAAAAATCCAAGCCCATATTCACTTATTTTCATTTACTAAGACCCACCTGCGCGGTGAAGTTGTCAGCTGCCATGGGTGGGTCGTTCTTGCTGTCGCCAGCCACGTTTCCACGGCGGATCTCCTTGACGGACACGTTCTTGATGTTGAAGCCGACGTTGTCACCGGGGGCGGCCTCGGCCAGGGACTCGTGGTGCATCTCCACAGACTTCACCTCAGTGGTCAGGTTGGGCGGAGAAAAAGTGACGACCATGCCGGGCTTCAGGAGACCGGTCTCAACACGGCCGACGGGGACAGTTCCAATACCTGAGAGAGCAGGAGGCAAAATGTTGCTAGAACGATATTCAGTTAACTTCAATTTTACGTAAAGTTTAAGTTTTAGTTTTAAGAGTCCTTGGTTTGGAGAAGATTTCATGGACACAAGAGTGTGAACTGTAATTATAGGCTTTAGGGCACTTTCCCACCTGTTGTTTGAGAGACTTGGTGTGATTTGGGTGTTGTCTTTTTCATTTGGTTTGGTTAGTGTTTACACAGCACTTTGTACCACTGGACAAATATTCAAGGAAAACTGGCGGACACGCAGCAATAATGGAGCAACACAAAATTTATAACGTCTAAAGGTTTTATGGTCTTGCGCTGGAGTTTCCAATATTACAGAAGAAGGCGAACAATATGAGCAGCTGACAATACAGCAAGTGAAGGAGAGGGCGGGCTCTGATTAGAGAGAGGTTTTTATATCACACAGAAGACGAACGAGGTATGGTCTTTATAGGTTATACATTTGAAAGTCAATCTTTAAATCATATATAAGTCTGTAAATTAAATTACAACCCCGTTTTCCATCAAACCAGAGTTCAGTTGTTTGGTCCGCATTAAAGTTCGAATAAGCTTCAACATCACCCGAAACGCTCCAGGGTTTGATTAAAACGGACCAGACTGCTCAGATGTGAAATCTCCCTTAGATTACAGCCCATACAAAGGCAGAAGAAAAAGAACTGGAAAAGAGACAAATGTCAAGGTGAGGCTTTTTAACTGCGGCTGTGTCAACAGTCTCATGTGCCAATCCCAATTCTCTACTTTCACCATGTTTTTGCCAGAAAAAGTTGCTGTAACTTTCAATGCCTTTTATGCCATTTTGTTTGATTTTGATAATTCCGTGTCTGTGTTGTGGATTATAGCAGCGTAGTAATATGGATGTCAGCTGTGTGTTAAAGCTCAATATGTGCAACAAATGTCATGTTAAGTAATATGAGGTATTGAGCTATAATGTGATGTGACGTAAGGCACGTATTAGACACTACTTACCGCCAATCTTGTAGACGTCCTGCAGGGGCAGGCGAAGGGGCTTGTCGGTGGGGCGGGCTGGAGGCAAAATGGAGTCCAGAGCCTCCAGCAGTGTGTTTCCAGTGGCATTACCCTCCTTGCGCTCAACTTTCCATCCCTTGAACCAGCCCATCTACAGACAGAATCAAAGAAAGAAATCAGTCCATGTTCTAAATCGTCAGGTTGACACAAGTTGAAGATTTCCTCACCTTGTCACTGGCCTCCAGCATGTTGTCTCCGTGCCACCCAGAGATGGGGACAAAGGCAACAGTGGCGGGGTTGTAGCCGATCTTCTTGATGTAGGTGCTCACTTCCTTGGTGATTTCTTCAAAACGGGCCTGGCTGTAAGGGGGCTCGGTGGAGTCCATCTTGTTGACCCCAACGATGAGCTGCTTCACACCCAGAGTGTAGGCCAGCAGGGCGTGCTCACGGGTCTGGCCGTTCTTGGAGATACCGGCCTCAAACTCACCGACACCTGCAGCAACGATCAGCACACCGCAGTCGGCCTGAACAAGGAGAATTTTTCTATTTTTGTACAGTTAAAGCCAAAATGAAGGTTGTCTATGATCTGTGTGTGGATTTCTAAACATATACAGTACATACACAAAATATCATTACCTCCACTTTCAAAATGTAATGTTTGGGAATTTGCAAAGGAAACAATGGAAATTAATAGAATAATAGGGATAGATCTTAGAGTTGATTTTACGTGCCCTAGCCTGCTGAACGTCTGGGATGTTAACTTCAACTTCACTTTAAAATAAATAATAAGGGGACTTTCTGGGACTATTACCATTCCTACTACAGATTGCTTGTAATGTTGGCAAAATGGAAAGTTAAGTCATAACGTCCTCTGTACCCTAACCCTTATAAGACCTTGAGCTGTAAACTTACTTACAACTTGTGTTATAATGTACAAACCTGAAGGTGAAAAGTCAATAAAGAGCAGGTTAAAAGGTGTGCCTTTACCTGAGAGGTGCCAGTGATCATGTTCTTGATGAAGTCTCTGTGTCCAGGGGCATCAATGATGGTCACGTAGTACTTGGTGGTCTCAAACTTCCAGAGAGCGATGTCGATGGTGATACCACGCTCACGCTCAGCCTTCAGTTTGTCCAGCACCCAGGCGTACTTGAAGGAGCCCTTTCCCATCTGTTGTGGTTAAAACAACGTAAACAGAGCAGGGAAGCAGGGAGAGAAAATACAGAAGTTTAACCATAGCAGTTTATTAAAAATAAAAACATTAACGTCATTTTTTAAATTAATATAATTTGCTTAAAGTCTGTAATTAATTTACTTTACTTTAATGTGCCTACGCATTTTGTCCAGGGTTTGATGTAGCGAGTAATTTGTGTCTTCTAAAGGGATTTATTTTAGCATTTACTATAGTATTAAACTATTAATATTAAACTAACAGGTTAACTTCTTTATTGTCTTTTATGTAGATGACTAAAATAACTTCCTTGTTAGTCTTCAATCATTACTAATTATTAAAGCTACTACCCATTAGGAAATGCTGATATTTTAAATCAGTGATTTATTTATTTGAGGCTGATTTCCCCCATTTTTTAGCCATATCAGTAACATATTTGATATGTTAAAAACTTGAACTGCAATTTATCAAAGCAGGAGACATATTCATATCATATTCTGTATGATCACCTGGTTATAGATAGTACACATATTTCAACTGTGGATGGCGGTTGTAACCATAAAACTACCCATGGTCCTAACCACGCTAAGCCAATCAGAGGCGGAATAAGGCGGGCCAAGAGGCACGTCCTTCGACGTCAACACGTTTAGCGGATCCGATCAAGCATCTACCCAAAATTAAGGAGCAGTTTACATCCGCCAAACCAGTTTCCCACACCTGTAACGTTAATGCGTCACAGTTTGTGGCCTCCTTGCGTTTTAGTTGTATAGGGTGTGAATATTTGTTAATAACTCAAATTTAACGTAAGGCCTCCGATGTTTTAAAACACCAACCTCTTGGGCTTCCTTCTCGAACTTCTCGATGGTTCTCTTGTCGATTCCTCCGCACTTGTAGATCAGATGGCCGGTGGTGGTGGACTTGCCGGAGTCGACATGGCCAATGACCACGATGTTGAGGTGGAACTTTTGCTTTCCCATTTTGATGCACTGGTTATAAACGACACGGGGAGCCGTTATGTTGACTTAATAAAATGATATATTCAGACTTAAATTCGTCTAGAAAATGAAGGCGAGCTCAGTGGCGCGAGCAGTCACGGACTTCAACCGTAGATATAAATACGTTTAACGTTATAGCGTAACTATGGACTCCAACGGTTATTTAAAAACAGTTCAGCTAACGTTAGCTAGCGGGCCGTTAAGCACCTGCTAATCAAATCTAACCAAGTAAATGAGACAGTCTTATCAAGTTACTAAATACCTTACATAATTGTAACAAACTATAAATTGCACAAAACAATAACACCTACTAACTCCTGAGTTCAAAATTGCACTAATATAAGTTAAGTATATAATTTGCACACGAAAAAGCATAAGTATCAGTGGCTTTGTATAAAATCTTAATATATAAGACTATTAGATACTATAGTTCTCCCTAGAATGTAAACTATATGAAACCATGACATACTATTAGAAAATAAAGCATTTCACCTTCTGGAAATGTAATCCAGACCATTAGATTAGCATCCAAAGCCCTCCTCTCGATTTATTTTATGTAGGCTAATAGTTTTTGGTGGAATTTAAGGAGTTTTAATTTCTTGTAGAAACTATTGCCACAACAACAGTGTTTTCTCTCACCTGTTGACACGCTAAATGAAGGTGGTTGATGCCTGTCGTCTCCTGCTGGATCTATCTGCACCTTCACTCACTGCTGTTTCCGTAAAAGAGGAACACTATTCGACGGGTGACCACACTTCAACACAACAGAAAAGTTATCTGAGGACAACGCCTTCCTCTAACCTCCTCCTCCTCCTCCTCCTCCTCCTGGTCACATCTCATGAATAATTCTACAGTTGCTCAAATTGTTCTGTGTGCCCATGCACAGCTGTGCTTTGCCAGCTTGTTTTGCCAGTCTGGTCTTGTTTATTAAATCCTATAAAACACACCTTAAAGACTTGCCTTCCCCATTTTTTGTACATTTGTGTCTCTAATCTACAGAAGGAATGAGACCAATTGCTGCTCTGCTATTTATGTTTGAAGCTTCTGGTGAAGTGCTGCTGCTGTTTGCAATTAAATACACATTTCTTTTGTTTTCTTTTGGCAATGTTTAAGATTTTTATTGTTTTGGTTTCAACTTAATTATGATCACAGCTTTCCCTAAAAGGCACAAGCCTTCCTTTCCTGCGGAAACTTTTCCGATGGGTTTTAATCAGCATAAGCCAGTCCTTAAGTAGAGAGCTCTGCCTCAGAGCAGACGGCGCTGGGTGGCAGGGAAGAAGAAGAAGGGATGGTGCGGGCCGCTGCTGCTGAGACGTGACTCTTTGTTGGACGTCCTGCATGTGAATTCATTTCTTCTTTTCGGCCTTCTGTGCAGACTTGGTGACCTTTCCACCAGAGGCGAGCTTCTTGTCAACTGACTTGATGACACCGACGGCCACGGTCTGCCTCATGTCGCGCACAGCAAAGCGACCTGAGGGGGGGAGATGGACAAATGAGAATAAAAACAGAAGAGTGAATGAGAGGCTGAAACGATGCCTTTGATATGAGTAATGAGCTGGTGAATACGCAGTGCGTATTAAAGACCAATACTTTTAACTAAAAGTAAGTAATTGATCACAAACATTCCCAGTGGAAATGTTCATGATTCACAAAGGGTTTAGGCCATACGTTAATGATAGCAATCATATCACATCTATACTGAAACAAGGCCGCCCACTTAGTTAATTACTTTTCAACTTTTTTATTGAAACACTGGCCCAAGCTAACAAAGAGGAGACGGCTTTAGAAGAAATTTCCTTATTCTTAAAGATGACTGCCTGTCGGGTCAGCTGAGGGCTCTTGTGTTTTGGTGTGACCCAGCCTATGAGGCTATGTGGAAAGACATTGAGTTATCTTCAATGGCCATGCAGTACCTATACAGTCAGTACTGGGCTGGCCCCGCAGAGTTAACGAAGCACTACAGCTTCAAAATCAGTGGGTTGTTTTTCATTGAAAACTGCTGAGTTGGCGGCATATGATTCACCCTTTCTCCCAGCATCACAAAGACCAAAGTACAGACAATGGACCAAGCAGGACATCACCATCTTTCTGAATAATACCAAATGGAGTCCTAAATGATTTTGAGGATTGATGCCAGTCTGGGCAAAGATTACTTTTTACTGGTACCTACTATACAGATCCGCCATTTCTTTTTAAAGCACATAAGGATCCCTAATTTGGCTGAGCCCTCAAAATAACCTGGACACTTTTTGATGCTTATGATTAAAAAAACACCAAAGGCCTCATAGGTAAACAATACAAGTGCTTCACCTCACTGAATACAAATCATTAAAAGCTTACAGAACACTAAATTAACGTTTTTGTCCTATGTGAAAGTGTTATAACAATAAGTGACACAAGATATTCTAACAGCACAAAGTAGATTATGTAAGACACCAGAAATGTATTTGAACCATAAATAAAAGAGAAAAACCGCTGATCCAGCTCCCAAACTATCGCTTTTCATCCAAACAACCCTCTAAACATAATTCTAAATGACTGCCAGGCTTTGTGGAGAACATACATTATATAAGCACATTTAAAGCTCTAATAGTGTCTTTTGTTTGTTTTTTAACCGCTTGGGAACAACCTCATAACACACAACATCTAACATTAGCACAAGTTGCTATGGTGAACATATTATAACAGTGGCTTTATTACTGGAAACAGCAACCTGCAGTTGATTTGGGGGCCAGAAAACGACAATTAGTTGAAGGATGCTAAAACACACAGTAAAACCAGATTCAAGTATTAAATTCTCTGTAGTCATTTAATGCTTTAATGTAAAAACATCTCGGCTGTCAAAGTTACCGTGTTGTCACATTAACGGCACTCATTTCTTTAACGCAGTAACAAAGGCTCTATGGACTGGAGCCTCTGAATGCGTCCAACACACGGTGAATGCACAGCAGCAGCTCTGTGTTATAAACGTCGGTTATATGAAATATCTGTAGCCTGTCGGCACTGATCTGCATTTTTAGAAACTACGATAATTTGGTCGCAGGTAACATCTCTCGTCCAGACGTTGTCTCACTCCCACCTCCTCTCCCCGCAGCTCTCACACTCATAGTACTGACTGTCCGGTAACTACTATTTTCAATAGTGGGAGGAAAACAGATACTTTGCAACTTCAGCGTAAAGGATTGTGAGGTTTTGATTAGTATCTGCTGCCGCAGCTCCGCTCGCTCAACGAAGCAGCTGTGAGTGGTTTGAAGTGCTGTGGGTGGAGCATTGAGTGAGTGGTGACTGCAGCTGCATACCCTGTGGAGGGATTTATTTTCACTAGACGTGATGACTAGAGAGACTTTAATGCGACAGACTTTAACAGATTTTACCGGTTTAAAAAAATTACTTAATTAACATAGTAATGGAAACACCGCTATGAGGGTTTCTGGACAATAGTTATTATTTATTGGCGTTAATTGATTTCCAATAATATATATATACATTTGGATAAAGCAAACATATTTGTCCACTCCCATGTTGATAAGAGTATTAATGAATATATCCCTTAGAAATATCCCTTTACGATATATTTCGAATAGATAGAAAAATGTGTGATTAATTATATGGACAATCATGCGATTAATCGCAATTAAATACAGTTGTGTTCGAAATAATAGCAGTGCCTCAACAGCAGCAAGAAAATCACTGGTTTTATTAAAATTTCAAACTCTATACCCCAGATAAGTTTCTGGGGGGTAAATAAAGGTATAGAAAACCAACAAACCAACAGGACAGCCATGCATACTGTGGATTCTGTGAAATGAATGATTAAACTGAAAAGGGTGTGTTCAAAAAAATAGCAGTGGTGAGTTCAATTAGAGAGGGCATCAATTAGGGAGGGTATTCTGGGAAAAAGGGGGTTAACAGGTGAACGTATTTAAGGATAAGACAACTGGCATGCTGGCTGTGCATCTCCTGAAAAAACATGAAAATGGGTCGTTCAAGACACTGTTCTGAAGATGAGCGTTTCCTAATAAAAAAATTGATTAAAGAAGGGAAAACATCACAAAGAGGTGCAGAAAATCATTGGCTGTTCAGCTAAATGATCTCAAATGCCCTGAAATGGGAGCAAAAAACTGAAAAAACGAGGAAGAAAAAGAAAGACAACCCCCGAATGGACAGAAGAATAGCCAACTGGCGAAGACTCAGCCAATGATGGGATCCAAGAGGATCAAGCAAGACCTTAGTTGACAGTGAGACTGTGACAATCAGAAGAGTCTATTGAGGTTAACTTCCAGCAGAAGCCCCGCAAAAGTCCCATGCTGGAAAAAGACATGTGCAGAAGCGTTTACAATTTGCCAAGAAGCACATTGACTGGCCTGAAAAGAAATGGCATAATATCGTGGACAGATGAAAGCAAGATTGTTCTTTTTGGGTCTAAGGGTCAAGGCAGTAGTCAGACGCCTGCAAACACAGAATTCAAGCCACAGTACTCCACTGAGACCATGAAGCATGGTGGTGCAAGCATATGATTGGGGATGTTTTCATACTATGGTGTTGGTCCGATTCACCGCATACAAGGGATCATGGATCAGTTCCAGTACATCAGGATCCGGAAGAGGTCATGCTGCCAATGTGAGGAGGAAATGCGTTGAGGTGGACCTTTCAACAGGATAAGAACCCAAACACACCAGCAAGCGAGCAAAAGCATGGTTCCAGATGAACAAGATTCAACGAGGGAGTGGCCAGCACAATCCCCGGACCTTAATCCCATTGAAAACTTGTGGGCTGACATAAAAAGGTGCAGTGCATGAGGCAAAACCAAGAAACGCTGAGGAATGTGGAATACAGTGCAATTATCCTGGGCTGCAATACCTGTGGAAGATGCCAGAAGTTGGTTGACTCATGCACCACAGATGTGAAGAGTCATCGGAACCGTGGTTTTGCGACAAAATATTAGTTTAGGATACTCAGCTAGGTTCACTTATCAAGAATTTCTTTGTTTGTACAGTACATTTTTGAGTTTCCAAGGAAAGATGGCAACACGCTATTTTTTGAACATGCCATTCTTACTTTATTTGAAATATTATTATTATTATTTAAGTTTTGATGACTTTGCGCAAGTTTTGCTTTGGAATAGAATGTACTGTGTCCCAATGTATCTTGTTCATAAAGTACAAAGTTCAATGTGAAATTTTGACATTTACTCATTTTTCTAAAGGCACTGCTATTATTTCGAACACAACTGTATATATTAATTGACAGCCCTTGAAAATAGTCATTAGTGCAGCTTTTAAATATAGCTTTTTTCACAGCAGGCGTTTTGACTTGTCATAGTAGGCGTAACTCTGCCTGTCCCGCTATGACATGTCAAAATGTTGTAGCACGCCGTGTAAAGGCTCTTAGATAACGTTTCACTCACCCAGTGGAGGATACTGGGAGAAGCTCTCAACACACATGGGTTTTCCGGGCACCATGGTGATGATGGCGGCGTCTCCAGACTTGAGAGCCTTAGGGTTGTCCTCAAGCTTCTTGCCAGAACGACGGTCGATCTTCTCCTTGAGCTCACTGAACTTGCAGGCAATGTGAGCGGTGTGGCAGTCCAGCACGGGGGCGTAACCCTGGGAGATCTGACCGGGGTGGTTCAGGATGATGACCTACAGAGAGAGGAGGGCGGTCAAAAGAGCAACATTTAAAGATTTTGACTGGTTGGTGCTGGATACCACGGAGTTATTCTCTTAGAAGAGTGGATGGAGATAGACTGACTGCTGTGTGGACCAACAGGGACACTAAATAGTGTTGTTCAGTGTTCATTCTGCAATGTGATAGCAGCCTAAATTGAAGAGGAAATGTACTTTTCCACAGAAATAGTAAGGTACACTTAGAAATAGTGATAGATTCTACAGATTTAGACTTTAGTCTCTCCCCATGTTGTACTGTCCACCTGCAGACCGTCAACTGTAAAATAAAGTGATATTCAGAGAGTATTTTGCTTCCTTAATCAAGTAAAGCAATTCCAATATATTTGGGGGACTCGCAAGTGACAAATTGAGAAAAAGAAAACAGCAGAGGCTGAGATATCCTGAGTTTTTAGTTGTGTCAAACTGTGCGGGTCAAACTCCAAAAAACACTGGATCCAGCATTTCCCATAATCCAACTCAGTAGTGTCTTTCATTGGACCCATCTGAGCTACAGAAGTCAATTATACAGTTGTGTTTACAGACTGAGCCGTAGTCATGGTGACACGTCAACTGAATATTGTAAAATGTCCCTTTAATTTACAGAAAACAAGTATTTTGACCAAATCCTAACTCAGGCTTCACATACTAGCTTGATAATAATGAATAATGATCACAATAGATTTCCATTATTGAGAGAAAAGCAGTTTTGTTTGGTAATTGTTAATTGGTTGGAGATTGTTTTAACAACTGATTGATTTCCCACTGTGTGAATGTAATGATAATTGGTTTGGCTAAGGCAAATAAACAAATAAAAAGCTCCAATAAAACCAATAGGTCCGGTGTGTTCTGTTTTGGTTTCTGTCTCCACTTCATACACTAACACTCCTGAGACTTACCTGCGCGGTGAAGTTGTCAGCTGCCATGGGTGGGTCGTTCTTGCTGTCGCCAGCCACGTTTCCACGGCGGATCTCCTTGACGGACACGTTCTTGATGTTGAAGCCGACGTTGTCACCGGGAAGAGCTTCAGTCAGAGACTCGTGGTGCATCTCCACAGACTTCACCTCAGTGGTCAGGTTGGGGGGAGCGAAGGTGACGACCATGCCGGGCTTCAGGACACCGGTCTCAACACGGCCGACGGGGACAGTTCCAATACCTGAGAGAGCAGGAGGCAATGTGTTGCTACAACGCTATTCAGTTAACTTTAAGTTTACGTAAAGTTTAAGTTTTAGTTTTAAGAGTCCTTGGTTTGGAGAAGATTTCATGGACACAAGAGTGTGAACTGTAATTATAGGCTTTAGGGCGCTTTACAACCTGTTGTTTGAGAGACTTGGTGTGATTTGGGTGTTGCCTTTTTCATTTGGTTTGGTTAGTGTTTACACAGCACTTTGTACCACTGGACAAATATTCGAGAAAAAGGCGAACAATATGAGCAGCTGACAATACAGCAAGTGAAGGAGAGGGCGGGCTCTGATGAGAGAGAGGTTTTTATATCACACAGGCGACCTGAGAGAGCAGGAGGCAATGTGTTGCTAGAACGCTATTCAGTTCACTTCAAAATAATAATAAAAAAGTTAAATTAGCAGAGGTTTTGATGGCCACTTTACAGTGAGAGCTGTTAAAGACATTAATGATTGGGTTGTAGCAAAGTGTAAAGTAAATTCCCACTCACACATCTTGTCAGTGTTTCTCTGCAGACATCCATTTGATTATTTGTGAATTGAGGTACTTGTACTTTACTAAAGTTTTTAATGCCACTTTCTACTTCTACTCCACTACATTTCAGGGAGAAATATTGTATTTTTTACTTCACTACATTAATCTGACGGCTTTGTTACTTTAAAAATTAAGATTGTAACACAAGACACATGTAGTTTCTAAAATGCAATGTTTTATTGTAGGCCAGAAGTTATCTGTCCAGGAATCTGGGGGACGGAGCTTCTAAAAAATGGGTTGTTTTTGTTTGGCAGTTGAATTCATAGTTTGTGTATCCATGTATATCCAGTTTCACCTCTGTGATAAGCCTGTCTAAACTAGTTGAAAAGGGGTCTGGATCCACTCCCAGAATTTGTCCTTCCGCATTAGAGGCTGAGTATATACAGTGTGACGAATCAATCAGGACTCTCTGATCTCACCACGAGCTGCAGTTGTTATTGCAACTTTCAGGATGTCAGGTGAGAAACTTGACTCTGTGGCTCTTTGCTTGGTTTTGATCTTTTGTGATCTTTATTGTTAGTGAGCATGGACTTGTAAGTGTTGGTTGCCAATCGTGGGTTTTGTTTTGAAAGGCAAATTAAGCCTTTTTCAGATATGGAATAATTGACATTTCGGGCTTTGTGTATCCGTGTTAAAGTGATAGCTTTTTGTCATGTGGAGAGTTTTCTGTACATATATCCACTAATCCCTTAAGGCTTCATTCAGACAGAACAAGACAGAGTTACGGTGCCACAATGCACGCATGCAACTTTGCTACGCAAGTGGGAGGCGTGGCAGTGACCTGGAAAGTAATGATGTGAAGGAAGAGGAGTGTTTTCTGTTCCGTGACATGCTGCAACAGCATTGTTCCAAAAACTTTTTATGCCATTGAAGCTTTGATTCATGATGATCATGGGCAAGGGAGAGGCTCATTCTGCATCTACAGTAAGACTACAGGTAAACTTCTCAGCAATTTAATTAACTACAAAGAAAATTGTGCTGCCTATTTTATAATGTCCGACACAACCTTAAATTGGGATTTAATTTCTATTTGCTTTAATGCCTTTAAAAAACATTTGACTGGATATTCATAAATGGGAGAGATATTGCTGGATGTGTTATTATGGTGACTATACAAGTTGTTTTCAAGACTCTTACCTCGCACGGTGAGGGAAACAAATCTATTTGCATAGAATGATTTGACGTGAAGATTCTTTGCTCATTTTCCGTATTTCTTGGCTTACTAAACTGATTATTTATATATAGGAGATGATAATTACAGAGTTGGATTAAGACTTGTGATGTGTTTGAAAATATATGTAAATGTTACTGGGTCTGTGCTAGTAAGATCGCTGATTGCTGTGCCTGGCTTCAAAGTGCAATCAGTCATAAGATTAGTTTATATTTGCATAGTGGCGTGGTAGCCCAGTGTTTAGCACTGATGCGTCACAACAAGCACCGCTGAGTGCCCCTCCCACCTTGTACACACGCAGGCTAGGCCATTGCCCTTGTCGTAGGCACTGGCATTACAACTAAAGTTGGTCCTGGGAGGCCGGACTTTGGCTCCTAATTGGTTAGGATGGGTTAAATTCAGAGGATTTGTATGTGTAAATATTTATACATATATATGTATATATTGACAAATAAAGGAAATATTACAAATTATTGTTAGACAGGTAGGCAGGCCTAAAGTATAAGATGTAGAAAGTAGTTCCACTGACATTGTACTGCTTCCTTTTCCCTTAAGGTGCATGTTATTATAAGGTGACATGACAGTCCTTACCGCCAATCTTGTAGACGTCCTGCAGGGGCAGACGCAAGGGCTTGTCTGTTGGGCGGGCTGGGGGCAGGATGGAGTCCAGAGCCTCAAGCAGGGTAACGCCAGAGGCACCGCCCTCCTTACGCTCGATCTTCCAACCCTTGAACCAGCCCATCTAAAATGGAGAGTGGAGAAACAGAGACAGAGGGAGAGGAAGACAGAGAAAGTAATGGGGTAAGAGAAAGAAAAATAAATAGTTCAAGAGGATTAATTGATAAGAAAATCCAAGAAATCCACAACTTCTTAGCTTTTAACAGAAATGTCACTGTCACAAATGCTTGATGGACTTATTTACCTACCAACCACAACTAAAGTACGTTGACTAGACCTTTCCATGTAATAAGTTACTCACCTTGTCGCTGGCCTCCAGCATGTTGTCTCCGTGCCACCCAGAGATGGGGACAAAGGCAAC
>NC_045746.1:18907357-18907463 GCF_008692095.1 Etheostoma spectabile | reverse complement strand
TTGTAGCCGATCTTCTTGATGTAGGTGCTCACTTCCTTGGTGATTTCCTCAAATCGCTTCTGGCTGTAAGGGGGCTCGGTGGAGTCCATCTTGTTGACCCCAACGA
>NC_045746.1:18891049-18907347 GCF_008692095.1 Etheostoma spectabile | reverse complement strand
TCACACCCAGAGTGTAGGCCAGCAGGGCGTGCTCACGGGTCTGGCCATTCTTGGAGATACCGGCCTCGAACTCACCAACGCCAGCAGCAACGATCAGCACGGCGCAGTCGGCCTGAACAAGGAGAATTTTGTAGTACATACATATTTATACGTAAAGTATGTAGTGATGAGGCGGCAGACAACAGATTAGGTCAAAGGTGTGCCTTTACCTGAGAGGTGCCAGTGATCATGTTCTTGATGAAGTCTCTGTGTCCAGGGGCATCAATGATGGTCACGTAGTACTTGGCGGTCTCAAACTTCCAGAGAGCGATGTCGATGGTGATACCACGCTCACGCTCAGCCTTCAGTTTGTCCAGCACCCAGGCGTACTTGAAGGAGCCCTTGCCCATCTGTTGTGGTTAAAACAAGAAATTAAATGGGACAAAAGTAGGAATCAGTCAGAAAAGTTAAACTGTAGATTTTAAATAAAAGCATGCCTCTCTATAGTGAAAACAGCAAACTTTCCCTTGCATGTGTCCCCTGAAAATTACTTTCCAAAAGACCTAAGAAAACTTTCCAGTTTCCAGAAAATTACAATTAGATTTGTAATATTTAGCTGGACTATTTTATTGAAACTAATGTGTAACCTGTCATCTTTTGTTCAAACAATTTTTAAATATATATATCACTGTAAATACCATGTATACAGTTCAGTTCATCCTTTAGGTTGCCTTTTGGTAACCATATCATATCACTATTCTCATTTAAGATACCTTAGCTTTTTTAGACCCTTTTTTCACTAAGCAAAATATGCCAAATTGCTAAATACTTTAGTGATAGTTTGCCTAAAATCTCCTGTTCCTAAAAGTTCCTGATTCACATTTTGAAATATCAAAGCAAATAATTGGACTTGGAAGCACATACTGTACATTTAAATTATCATTTGCTTGAAGCTGTTAATCATTTTTCTTTCCTATGTGCATATTTTAAAATATAGGGTTTTGTGGATTAAATTCAGATATCAACTTTGTGTTTATATAGGCTTTAAACTATGTAATTATGAGTCAAAATGTGTGTGTCAAAATGTGTGTATATTCTTGCATATGGATTTCTACTATAAATACTAATATAAATACTCGTTATAAGTGGAAATAATTTCATAATTGAGCGTTTGTGGCTTATTTTCCACTTTTGTACTAGCTATATGAATCCCTAACAAATTGAATTCTAACTAATGTAAGTTAGATAGATTTGACCAGGGATATTTTCAGTGTTGTTGCAGCTACAGGGACAGTACGTGTCTTTTAACAGTAGGTGGCAGTTTTAACTAAGTAATGAGCGGTTTCATCCACCGCACCGTCCCGTTTCCCACATATCTAGTCTTTGACCTTTATGGTCTCATACATTTGTCTCCATGGCTGTAATTCTTATTTAATGACTTATATAGAGGCTGATATCTCAAACCGACCTCGGCGGCTTCCTTCTCGAACTTCTCGATGGTTCTCTTGTCGATTCCTCCGCACTTGTAGATCAGATGGCCGGTGGTGGTGGACTTGCCGGAGTCGACATGGCCAATGACCACGATGTTGATGTGGATCTTTTCCTTTCCCATTTTGATGCACTGGTTCTAAACATGGGGAGCAGTTATATTTACTCTAACATGAAATATTTTAGGTTTAAACTCATCTCCGAAATGGAGTGAGCACACCGGGAGGTCATTGTGACTTTAGCTAACGTCAGTTAGCGAGCTGCTGGTCGTTACATTACGTTAATCTGATTAAGGAATACCATGGAGAGTGGTTCCAGTGACATTAAAGTAAAACATGTAGTTTAAATTTAAACGTCTAAAAAGACCACTAAATCCCCCCAAAAGGGACCACTAAATCAGCTCCACCTGATTCACTTATTGGAGAAGCAGTTGCCACACTAGTGTAGCTATCATCTTTTTATTGAAACGTGATTTATTGTTTTAACTGCGGCATAAACAGCTGACGTTAGTTTACGTCACGTTATCGAATGTAACTGACGTTATCTGAGTTTTATGCGTCAATACAGATTATCCGACTTCAGTTAACGCTAGACATCCAAGATTGCGAAATTCGCCATAAGGGAAACGCCACCGGAAAGGCGACACTGGTGAGTCACGCGCCATGTGCTCGATAACGGGATGCCGGGCTTCTCGGCCTCCATGTTGCGCCGGCAGCGCAGAGCCGCCATGTTACTGACTGATGCAAGCGCGCAACCGACACCATACAGCCACAGCAGTGTGCGCGTTCACGGAGGCAGACAGAAAGAACTACCATGACTGGCAGAAACACATTTGACAATTAATGTAAAGCTCGATGTTCACAATTAACGTTTTTGTAACGTCAGTGTATTAAAGGCCTGTTAAGACATTGCCAAATAAATCACATGCGATACCAGGTTTGGATGGTAATACAAGATATGAACTAGCATGTTTACTTTTTGTGCACCTCGACATTTAAGGAAAAAAAAAAAAAAAGTCAAGCAGGTTTTGATTTAGTCGTGATGCAGACAGTCTAGTCAAACATGAGTCTCTTTCCTGATCAGAATCCTACCGCAGCTCCTTTGTATTCCCATGCATTTTTATGTAAACACATGCATTTTTTTTTTTTATTAAGAGTTTCTTTAAGATTCAGATAAAAGAATGACTTCACTAACCTGTGCCCAGCAACTAAAGATGTCCTGATTTAGAGTAGAGGGGAAAAAAGGACAGAATGTGAAGAGTCCCGAGTTTTTATACTGAGCCAGAAGAGATGGGGGGGGCTGTGCGTTCTCGTGTTGCTGTCAGACTAGAATAAGGTGTGCCATTGGCTGGGGTGGCATAATTCCTATCGAGGCGATTGGACGATGAGTGCATCACTGGACACAGATAGCATGGTCAAAAACAGCTGCACCACTGTGCGGCTGGTCTGTGACAGCCAAAAACTATACCAACTGCAACACAGTAAAGATAGACAAGCCCATTTCAATTTTTTCAAAGACATTTATTTTATTAGTTACCAGCAGCATTCTTTCCAATTAAATTTGTGGCATTTTAACAACAACATTTCCAACTTAAACTTAACTGAGAAGAGGCACCGTCATGTGATTCAGGTAAGTGACAATGCCACGTAGTTCTTTTTCCTGCGAAAACTTTTGCGATGAGTTTTAATCAGCATAAGCCAGTCCTTAAGTAGAGAGCTCTGCCACAGAGAAGATGATCCAGGGTGAGGGCAAGACAGGGGGGAAGGAGTGGCCCGCTGCTGCCGGCACACATCTTGTTGCTGGATGTCCTGCACGGCCATTCATTTCTTCTTCTGGGCCTTCTCTGCAGCCTTGGTTGTCTTTCCGGATACATCCTTGGTCTCAACAGCCTTGATGACACCAACAGCCACTGTCTGCCTCATGTCACGCACGGCAAAACGACCTTGAAGGGTAGAGGTGAGCAGTTAGTTCACCTGATCACCTTTGTATCCATTTATTATCAAGCACTTCTAAATTGTGTATACAGTAGGATTTCATGCACATACCGAGGGGAGGGTAGCTGGAGAAGGACTCCACAACCATTGGCTTCTGTGGGATCAGTTTGACAATGGCGGCATCGCCAGACTTGACAAACTTAGGGGCGTCCTCAAGCTTCTTGCCGGAACGACGGTCAATCTTCTCTATGAGCTCGCTGAACTTGCAGGCAATGTGAGCTGTGTGGCAGTCCAGCACAGGTGCATAACCAGCGTTGATCTGGCCAGGGTGGTTCAGGATGATGACCTGTGGACATTTTGACATTAGAACTCTTTCAAATTGCAACTTGGCCCAAAACAGGAAGCTATTAAATACACAGAATTTATAAAATAAAAATCACAATACCAACCTGGGCGTTGAAGTTGTCAGCTCCCTTGGGTGGGTCGTTCTTGCTGTCGCCAGCCACGTATCCACGACGGATTTCCTTAACAGACACGTTCTTGATGTTGAAGCCGACGTTGTCACCGGGGGCGGCCTCGGCCAGAGACTCGTGGTGCATCTCCACAGACTTCACCTCAGTGGTCAGGTTGCAGGGAGCAAAGGTGACGACCATACCGGGCTTCAGGAGACCGGTCTCAACACGGCCGACTGGTACAGTTCCAATACCTGAGAAAAACAGTTTTTTAATACTCAATAACCGGACAATTGAAAAGCTCTAGTTTATTCCATTTACTACAAAACATTGAATTTAGTACACAAGTTCAGTTTTTACCGCCGATTTTGTAGACATCCTGCAGGGGCAGACGGAGGGGCTTGTCGGTGGGGCGGGCTGGGGGCAGGATGGCATCCAGAGCCTCCAGCAGTGTGGTTCCGCTGGCATTACCCTCCTTGCGCTCAACTTTCCATCCCTTGAACCAGCCCATCTACAGACCGAATCAAAGAGAGAAGTTACTCGGTTGTCAGATTAAAGTAGTCCATGTTCTCAACCATCTGGTCAACACTAGTTAAGCACCACAAGGTTTCCTCACCTTCTCACTAGTCTCCAGCATGTTGTCTCCGTGCCACCCAGAGATGGGGACAAAGGCAACAGTGGCGGGGTTGTAGCCGATCTTCTTGATGTAGGTGCTCACTTCCTTGGTGATTTCCTCAAAACGGGCCTGGCTGTAAGGGGGCTCGGTGGAGTCCATCTTGTTGACTCCAACGATGAGCTGCTTCACACCGAGGGTGAAGGCCAGCAGGGCGTGCTCACGGGTCTGGCCGTTCTTGGAGATACCGGCCTCAAACTCACCAACGCCAGCAGCAACAATCAGCACGGCGCAGTCAGCCTGAAAGTTATTAAGTAGTAGTGGTAAGTTAGTACACTAACAAGATCCAAATGGTGGTCAAACTTTAGTCTAGCCATGTCTTAACATGATAACTTACCTGAGAGGTACCAGTGATCATGTTTTTGATGAAGTCTCTGTGTCCAGGGGCATCAATGATGGTCACGTAGTACTTGCCGGTCTCAAACTTCCAGAGAGCGATGTCGATGGTGATACCACGCTCACGCTCAGCCTTCAGTTTGTCCAGCACCCAGGCGTACTTGAAAGAGCCCTTGCCCATCTGGATGGATAAATTGGGTACATCTGATTAATGTTTTGCTTCTATAAACCGTCAGAAGCAAAAGGGATGTAGCTATAAGCTTGCAGAAAACCCAAACACAAAAGCCATTTATATGCATTTTAGAATGTACATATTTACTAGTCAAGGTCAATTAAAATACCTAATCAAATACGGACTAGCTATTACTTTACATAACATGTTACATTTCATTACAGTAGAAAATTATATTTTAATTATTTAATAAAACGTTGTCTTTGTACACTGTAATAGGCCTCTACTGAAGTGCACAGTCACCATTGACGTTTAGCCACACCCCTGCGTGCGCGCACACGCTTCCTCAATCTAGTGCCCGGCAGCAGGGCTCAGAGTGGGCACGCCGACGCCGCCATTTTGGCTAATGAATGTACAGAAAGATGAAGCGAAGAACACAAAACAATGTAACCGCTGCTCACCTCGGCGGCTTCCTTCTCGAACTTCTCGATGGTTCTCTTGTCGATTCCTCCGCACTTGTAGATCAGATGACCGGTGGAGGTGGACTTGCCGGAGTCGACATGGCCAATGACCACGATGTTGATGTGGATCTTTTCCTTTCCCATTGTTGTAGTTTCTGTCACATACAACAACAAAAAAACGACGTCTTAGTTAGCTTTCGTTAAAAACCCTGCCATTATTAGGTCAACATTTGAGTTCTGTATTTAACTATATATCGCGCGGTAACGTTAGCTAATTGAACTAGCTTTGCGATATGGGGCCTAGCTTAATATGAACATTGGTTATCACAATAGCTCGTGCTAAGTGACTGAACCAGCCACAAAATGTTCACATTTCTAAATTATATTGCTAATTAACCCATATTACTAGCTAGTTAGCTAACCAACACTCGGTAACGTTCCGGTATCGGATCAGCTAACGTTAGCCATGCTAATCTTAAAAGGCTGCTGCTGCTGCTGCTAGGCCTCACTCGGCCAAAAGCCAGAGACACGTGTTACTCCATGGGCCACGTCGGATAAAGTTACAAAGACTGCCAAATATTCAGGAGCTATTTCGTCCAACACCTGTCACTGGATAGTATTTACAGTCACAAAGAGGCGATAGAATGACCGCCAGGCTAGCATCCCTGTCTCTCTGCTGTCCAGCATCCTTTGTTCCTTACAACATTTTCTCCTCCATTAACCCGCGTTATCGAAAACTTAACTAAAATACGAATTTAACAAACTCACGACACCTAACTACATCAGGCGGGTTAGACAAATTACCGGTACAAGTTATAGCATTACTTTAATGTTAAACCAATTCCTTAATAAGCCACAGGTTTGTAAAGTTTACGTTACATAACGTTAACCGATGATGCAAAGTTGTGGATAATAAAACAAAAGTTGTAATGTAACTCTCGGCTAAATGTTACGAAACATTTAACGACCTGGTCCGTGCTCCACCGCCCCACCGCCCCGAATCAAAGTTGAACTTACCGGTGTTTCTGGGTTTTCACGGCCAAAGCTGCTGCCCCTAGCCAGGTAACAGAAAGAGGAAGTCCTGGGTCGGAGTGGGGGTTTTATACCGAATGGGAGGCGGCCTGACTTCCCGTCGGCCTCCCCGGTGCAGACCCTGCAAATCACACACATTCCTGCAAAAACGTCAGCACGCCACCGGATGAACCGCCTGAAACATGTATGATGCTTCACATTGTTTCACGCCCACGGCCACGCCAGGGACTGTGCATTGTGGTTTAAGATTGAAACTAACAACAGGGACACTCTTATGGTGTTGATAACAATATCAATTATACAGAAACAGGGTGTTAAAGCACACAATGGATCGCGTTGCTGAGCGGTTTTATTCTTGATTGAACCGAAACCTCCTCGACATTCATCGATCTGCTGGTCGATTTAGATAAAGATACTTTTTTTTATCCAGAAGGAAATTAAGTTGTTTTTTGTTAAAACAAAGTTGTGTTTCGTATGAAACAAAAAATATATTAAATATTCCTTGATATGACTTATTTTTTAGCCATTGACAAACTATAAATTATGTCATGCTGAAGACATTAAAAAGCATCCACTTAAGATTAGTACCATCCACATTCCAAGTGTTGGGGATAATGAAATGTGAAATGTAATTTAACAAGATTCTCCATCATAACTGGATACAGCTTCACCCAGTTATTATTACGACAAATGTTTCATTGGAAAAATGTTAGGACAGTGTGTATTTCAAACTGAAAATTTCAAAAACAAATGCAAAGACACACAAACACAATGGTTTTTTTTTTAATAATATGTTATGACAACATTAATAAAAGTTATTCAGCGATTATATATTCATCATTCACAGGTTGTATGTTTGGTTGTGTAAACAACATATAGATAGATGAATCTCTGCACACAAGTGGATTTTCTTTTATAATTTATTAAAAACCAAAAATCACTATTTACAGATCCACCACGAAGCTCTCCCCCTGGAAGCCCTCACACCCGCCCTCTGGTAATATTGGGACGACTCATCAGCTTAAAAAGATTATCTCAGTCGGACATTTGCATTCACACAGAGCCCAGACCCTGGAAAGATGAACTCAGGCTGTTTTTTAAGACACCTTATCTTGCTGGTCGTTTACATTTACAACAGACGCGTATACACACAAGTGGTTGATTAAATTAAATATGATGTTCTCAGGGGGAAGTGTATTTCAGGGCCAGCTGCTTAACAACCAAAAACAAAGTGGAAAATAAGTATCAACAACCACAAAAACGTGATATCCTTAAGTTGCTTTGTTAACTTTGCTGTGATTTTTATCAGAGTATTCTCCTTTGATCTGTTTTACACCTATACAATGGGGAAGGTGTCTGATTAATTAAAATATCTGCGTTATCTGGGGTAAATTTACACAATCTCACCCATATTCACATTTTAAAGCTACCCACTGCATCCTGTAAATGTGAGTTATGAATTAGACTGGGTAAAGGTCTGTTTTGTCACTCGGATGCTACTTGGGGGTCGAGAGGTCAGATTCTGCCTCTTCTTCCATCAATGTGGCATGTTGCTCAGTAAAGAGGCAGCTGGCATCCCCTGACACACACACACGCACGCACACATGCACGCACACACACGCACACACACCCTCGGCTTTCCCTGCAGTTCAGGTAACAGCCACTTCAACTTGACAGCTGCTGATTTCACTCAGCGCAGAGAAGAGAGGAGGAAGGAAAGAGAGGCAAGCCGGGGAGACACGGGGGGGAGAGGGAGTGTAGAGGATGACTGAGGGGCAGAAAGAGAGTAGAGTCATAAAGAGTGAGTTTAAAATGTGTGTTGTTTTCTTTGCTGGAGTCATAGACGGAACATTCATCATTAATTAGTTATTGTAAAAAAGTATTGTTAACAAATCCCTGTTAACTGTCAGATTAATGCAGTGCTTTTGTATTGTTGTTAACAAACAGGTTCTGCTGTGTTTTACGTAATTCCCATTATATAACCCATCTGATTGAGCCACGCCTTTCATTTATTAACTTAGGCCTATCTCACGAAGCTTGATGTACTTTTAAATGTCGTCTGACTGCAACAGTCGCCACAATGTTGAGCAGCTGCTATTCCAAACCAAAAGGCTTAAACATAAGGTCTGAGCCAGAGAGCCTGAGACAGCTTTCCTGACGTTTGATTTCACTTTGGAAGGCCAGATAAGAAATACATTTTTTAACATAAATGTGTAACTTTCTCTCAGTTGTAGGCTTCATGGGATATGATTGGTTCTGTCAACTTAGAGAAGTAAACCAGCCAAATATTACAGTGACAGCGCTCTCAGTCTCTCGGTCAATTGGTTTGAAACAGATAAGTTGCAGAAAATAGAAAAGCTAAAGTACAAATAGCCTACCTCAAAAATGGTACTGAAGTACTGTACTTTACCATACACAAATACACAATCCAATAAGAAACCAAACAAAGTAAAGCTGAGGGACGATGTTATTAGTTTTACAGGTATACTGCATGGTGATGAAGTGTTGTGACACTTTTGGAAAGTCAAAGGAGCAACAAAGTCATGAGGGTTCATCCTCTGGAAATCATGAGTGTGCCATTAAATAATTGTTGAGATATTTGAGTCTGGACAACTGACCAACACTGGCATCCCCAGAGGGCTACGCTGCTAGCATGGCTAAAAACACACCGCTCGGTTCATGAAGCCTTGAATCATCTAATAACTGCACAGAGCAAAGTATAACAGCTGTGCTCCTATTTTCTACACTCAGTACAACAGGGTGTGTGTGAGTGTGTACGCGTGCAAGTGTGTGTGTCAGTGTATGAAAGGGAGAATATGATTCAACAGGCAACACGTCAGTAATGAGTCATCGGTATGAGTGGTGGTTATAGCAACGAGAGATGTGAACATATAACAAGACCGAGAAAAAGCCATTCTTTGTTAGAACAGACAGACAGATAGATAGATAGATAGATAGATAGATAGATAGATAGATATAGATAGATTAGTAGATAGATAGATAGATGATAGATAGATAGATAGACAGACAGACAGACAGACAGACAGACAGACAGACAGATAGATAGATAGATAGATAGATAGATAGATAGAAATGGATGGGGGTGGATGACAGATGGTTATAGATAGATAGATAGATAGATAGATAGATAGATAGATAGATAGATAGACAGATAGATAGATAGATAGATAGATAGAAATATAAATCACATTGCTGCTGGTGTTTTTTTATGTATAATTATAGGATGACAATGACTTTAACTTGCATTAGGGCTTACTTGTTTGTTTGTCTTTTTCTTCTCTTACGTTATTTATTGTGACCATTGTGCACCAGAATACCAAGTCTTTATTCCTTGAATCTGAAAACCTAATTGGCAATAATCATGTTTCTGATTATATGGCAAACAATAAATATGTTAAAAGTGTCTTCCACTTAGCCAAAACAGCATTGAGATCAACCAAGGTTTGATATGGGTTGATATGGCCAGGCTTATGCCAGAGGTGTTGGATGGGTGGGGTTGATTTCAGGTAAATGTACTGGTTAAGCATGTGTTCATCAAACTGGGGAAAATCATTTCTTCATGTACTGAGCTGAAATGTTGAAAAAGGGAAAGGGAGAAACAAACTGTTGCCACAAAATTGGGCATTTGTGAGCATGTCTGGGGAGCCACAGTATCAGTATGGGGATTTATGAGATGATTTACAGAATAAGAAAGGAGACAAAACCTCTAACAATCATCCAAATTTAAAAGGAAGTCGGTTACAGTCGCATGGCATTAGATACCTCGTTTTAACACTCTTTAGGAAATCTACTCATTACATTAAAATGTGATGAGGAGTCCCAAGTACAGTTGCATTTTAAGAGGTCATGAGGCTGGGAATAATAACTTTGGCCAAATAGTATAGAATAAACAGACAATATTTTACCTTGTACATTAAATAGACATGCTAACCAACACATTATGGAGTCTGGTTAAAACCAGTTTTGTTGTGGGCAGCAGTTTCAACTGATCCTTCAGATTTGTCTTTATCTGCCAGTTTTTAAGAAATGGGACTCGGTTTCTGTGTGGGTGCAGGGAAAAACAGGCTCTAAGTGATTCTGATCAAAGCCAACATTCAGAAAATCCCACGGCTCCATTCATGTGCATACATACAGTCAAGAGTTTTAGGCAACTGAATCTAAATAGCAGTGTATGGCTCAGATTGTATCTGGGGCAGGGGACAGGTAATGCAAATAGATCACATTTACAACACAACAGTTTCACATCTCCTGCAGTCTGCTAACCCCCGCTTCACACTTGAAAACTAAGTATTCCCTTTTGGTGTCCAGGCTAGCGTTTCACACCCTGGGTGTTAAGGAGAAGTGTTTATGCGCAGCCTGCAGGGTAGCTATGTGAATAAACTCTTGGCTTCTACTTTAGGAGCAGCAGGGAATATCACTGGCTATGATTACCTGTTGCTTCTTCCATTGTGGTTTTATACCCATGTGCAGATTCTGGATCTGTAACGTAGCTGTTGTGGATGTGTAAAGCTGTTAAAAATATCATATGTGTTATTGGGCTAAATAAAACCTTTTGTCAATAATTAAGTGTATGTTTTTCTGTTCCAGATGCTTGGTAAATGGCAGTTGCATTGACATTTGAGCCTTTAAACTGGTGGAAATCCCATAAAATGTAAAAAATAAAATTGTAAATCTTAAGGTAAACAAATGTGCATCCTGATTTCCAACAAAATTGGTGAGGTTTCTGGTTCAGTATTTTATATGAGCTATGAATGTGTCATTATTAAAAATCAAACTGGTCTTCTTCTCGTCTTTTTCCGCTTATGTAGGCTACAGGTCTGTGGGACAGCAAAAACACAGGAGAAAATTGACAAGACTCCCATGTGATTAAAAAACTTAACTGAATAAAACATTTAAATAAGAGGAACAATTAGACTGAATTTACCAGGGTCAGAGACATGATACTTATATTGCAGGAACTAAAATGGTCAATAAAACCTGTCTCAGCACTGCTGTGCTGAAAGAACAGATAAGCTCCCCTGCAGCCAGTGTCTTTCAAGAAACGTGTTCGTGTACTCCTGACTTTGGAGTTGTGTTGGTGACTATTTGTGAATTTGAAATGTGAAACCGATAAATAAATGTACTACTTGTGAGACAACAGTACTAATACATGCTACAGACTAGGACTGTGTCAACTTTCTTTTCATTGAACCAAACAAATGCAATTAAATATGACCACCACATAGGCTACACATAAATAAAGACATTGGGGGTAAATTAATTTTTTATTTGCAGAACAAAGGCTCCACATGTATGTATAGTTTTTCTACGCATTAATAATGCATTTATTCGTAGGATAAAGAAGGCATGCCACCCTGGGAACAAAATACTCGCTTCCAGGACAGTCAAACAACTGCATTACCATGAAAAATGCATAAGCACAATGCTAACATGACCAAAGCTGGCATTATTTTAAGTTGGATATAAGGTTTTAAAACGCCAAGAAATAAATACACTATGGTCACTGTGTTGTTTTACAGTCGCTAATGGTCAATGATTCACGCCATAACGTCTAAATAAGTAAAAGAGAATAATGTTAAGGCAATCATTTCTCGTGCTATTGAAGCTGCTAAAGTTAGCTATGGTTCGCTGTTGTAAAATGTCTTAACAGTCTTTGGTAAATATCCGAATAAAACCACCAATAAAAACATTAATAAAGCCAGCTTCATGATAAATCGAATATTATACAAGAGGAGTTATTTGACGAGGGGGGTGACGTTTTCATGGCGTAATGGGTAGAAAAGTTTAAAGGAAAGACGTGACGGAAAGGCAGGGCGTCGGGCGACATTTCCCGTTACACCACCAAACCGGTGGACAACGACATCCGGGTCATTCACCGAAAATCTGATGCAAGCATCCGGCAACACCGGTCAACGGGGAAAGGTTTCTGTAACTGTCTATGGGTGAAAGAAGCATAGACAGATAAAGAAAGATGTAGGTCAGAGATTTTACTTTAAGGTCTGTAATACTGGGGAAAAAATAAAGAAAAGACACAATACCACAGTGTAGAATTACTATTTTACAAGTAGGCTAAAGGTTGTTTAAAAATAACATAAGCTTAAGCTTGGGCAGTAAATACACTTAAAGGAGCCAATCAAAAGTTAAATTATTCATTATGCAGTATGGCCAATTTCAGAATCATATATCTGTCGTCAGCATACTCTACAATAATACATTATACCTTATTAGTTGCTTATATTAATACTCAGAATCTGCAAAGTAAGAAGTAACTAATGTTATGAAATTAATGTAGTGGAGTAAAACCTATTGGGTTCCACATTGTAGTAGACTAGAAGTATAAAGTCGAATAAAATGGAAATACTCAAGTAAAGTGGTCCCTTAAAAACCCAAGTTGAGTCCTCCTAAGATTTGTTTTTCTGTGCTAGTGTAATAAAACATTTTATCATATATTTAACAAAATATTCTCTCTACTTAAGAGACGCGGTTGTTTGAGCGGACTGTGCACACAGACTGCCAATCCTCCTCTGACAATGTGAAAGTTCATTCCTGTTCCCATTTTTCTTTCCCACACAATGTTCTCTGGAGGAAAACCCCATTGTCAATTCTAGAAATATGACTTTTGTTGGGCTTTGTAACACAAATGCAAGGTAAAATACATTCATTATGATTTATTATGCCTTTCTTTTGTGTTTCCTCTGTGTGTCCACATTTGATTACTTGATATCGTTTTTGTAAATATCTATAAATATATTTCTGTTCCAGCTAAAAGTGATCTTTAAGGAGAGAAAACCTTGTTGTTCACCATCAGTCGTCATGGTGCAGTAGGCAACGACCCCCTGGTGGCTCGAGTTTGAAATCTCCTGTCAAGTATTAGGGGCAAAATCAGAGTCATATGTTACACCATCTCAGATGTTTCTCTACAGTTTTCACCACATCATTCCATATTTTCAAAGGTTTTCCTTATCTGTTAATAATAATAATAATATATAATATATAATAATGTAGGCTGTAGGCCCATAATGTGAGTAGGCCTACACTTTCTTGATAATACATACATACTTTTTTTTATATAAGCTTTTGAATAAATAGGTTTTACTTGTAAAGAGTGTTTTTAATTTGTGATATTGGTACTTGCAGCTGCTTTGATTAAGAAGTGTTATTCAAAATGTTTATCTCCATTTCAACAGTCCAGAGATCACTGCTACAATTTAGTTTCTTGTGCCATCTAGCTAGCGACAGAAACAAATGGAGTTCCCAGAAACCCTTTGATATAGGTATTTATTGCTGATAGAGTTTAAAATCCAGCGAAAAAAGTCTGTAAATTCAAGTGCTGTGGTAGCAAATCTCCACAGGTGGTTCATGAAACCATCCCTACAGCTCAAGAAGGAGATCTACAACCTCTGCGGACAGTAAACACGGCCTGTGTCACAGGAGGAGTCAAAGAAAATCCTGATCATTGATCTAAACCAGAGATCTTTAAGCGAGGGTCCGGGGCCCCTAGGGGCCCCTCAGAGTTACTTCACGGGGGCCTCCAATTTTCTTTTCAGTACAGACAAATACTTAGTACAGGTGCGTCGGAGGGGGATAACGTACCTATCCCTCTCCAGGATAAGTAAGTGTAGAAACTCCTGCATACTGTCTAATAAACGTAATAGTAGGTGGCGTTTCGGGACTAGACCATCACATCGGGCAAAATAAATGATGAAGGGAGTTTCTTCTTTTCTTTTGAAAGTAAAAATAATATAAATAATGAATCCAATATATT
Source organism: Etheostoma spectabile (assembly GCF_008692095.1). Lineage (NCBI taxonomy): Eukaryota > Metazoa > Chordata > Actinopteri > Perciformes > Percidae > Etheostoma > Etheostoma spectabile. The sequence continues at coordinate 18,893,034 of NC_045746.1, read as the reverse complement.
ATTAGCAAATATAAATCAGACTATTTGTATTAAGAAGAAGAAAAAAAAAGGCTTACTGGCATATAGGTAAGGTAGTCACGAAGGTAACCATCTACAGATGCAGTTATTCCTAAAGTTATAATGACACATGTATGTTTAACTTTAAGACATAATTTGTAAAATCATACCAACAATAATTTTTATAGGTTAGTTTTCTATGCTAAAAGGTACGTATAAAGGCTTTGGGCCGCCCACATGTTATCGTAGGCCCAGTTAAATATGCAACTTAACTTTATAAAATATGTAGTAGGGGGTCCCTGCTCCGTCCCTCTCTCAGATAAGGGGTCCGTGGCTTAAAAAACACCGAAGACCCCTGATCTACAGGGCTGTCGCTACAATTGAGGACACTGAGGACCTGTCCTTGTAGGTTTTACAATCTGAAAATGATCCAGTTTTTATAAAGAATTGTGAAGGTTATGTGGCGCTTTAGGTTTTTTTTCTCTTTGTGTCACTTTGTTGCTCTGTAAAGCTGAGCGTCACGCACACATACGTTTCCCGTGTTAATTATAGTTGACTGTTAAATTACAACAATCTGCAACAACGCAATAGTCTAAAAAGAAATATAAGCACACAGACTTCCCTATGATGCCACATATTTTAGTTTTACTCAGTAATACAAACTTGATTCTTTTCACAATAAAACACATTGTACAACCGGACACATTTTCAATGCACACAGAATGTAAATTAATTATTGCACTTCTCACATACTGCCTGACTTGTGTTTTCTAATCATTGCGGTTGAAAAAATTATTAAAAACAGATTAAAAACAGTGCAAATCCCCGTATTTCTTAGAAACATTCAAATCCTGGCAGTAAAAGGTGCATTTGGTTTTCTGGATGAAACTGAAACTTAAAAACTCTAAATAATTCTAAATAAAAATTACTAAATGATTGATTGAACTCTCTTAGAAAGACGATTTATTACAATATTGGTACTGTTACCAAATGTAAGGCCTTTGGTGTTTTTTTCAGTCTAGAAGTGGTCAGAAACCAGATAGTTGTAAACGAAGGTGCTGAAGCAAGCAAAGTGGAAGCTGTAAAGCGGTTGGTTCGTTATTATTGGAGACTGGTTCTTTAGACGTATGGTCCCATCTCGTTCACAGCTCAAGGAAAACTTAAAAAACATCAAAAAAGATCATACAAACTGATTGTTTTTCTCTAACCTGGGGTGAAAATATCACTGATTATAATGTAAATATTACTCTAATAAAAAGAGTTGTACCTTAAATTATGTTTCTGTGACCTTTTACAGCAGAAAACAGAGAGAACAGTGCTATTATTCACAATTTACTGATTGGGAAAGGCAGTGAATATCCAGCAGAGGTATTTTTCTACTTTAAAATCGTACTATTAAAAAAGTGCGTAAAATCATTTGCTTTGCTGGAAATATTGTTCAAATGCTTACCCGAGTGTAAACTTTCCAAGATATTATTGATAAAAATGGCGAAGACAATGTGAAAACACAAATTTTAAAATAAGGGCCGCAGATCGGAGTAAAACCCGCGGCTGCTGCATCAAGGAGTAAACCTCTACATATGTGCGCCTGCTCTACCCCGATGCCGCGATGCATACATCAGTTCTGCAGCACGGTGGCCTCACAGCAAGGAGGTACCAGGTTCAAACACTGGCTCAGATAGCTATAAATGGGATTGGGACCGCACTTTGCAAGATCGGATGTTACCGTAGCGACGTTTAATAACAAAGATGTTGCTGACACTTTCCGGTTTGGGTACTTTCATTTTAAGTTTGTTGCTTTCGACACGGCCAGGGCCCAGGAGACGGCTCGCTGATTTCAGATTTATTCAAACTCTTGTTTTACGAGCTGGATAGCAGTTCCGCTCCGTGGTTGTGTGTTATGCTGTTGTTCACCTTTGTAATTTCAGGATTTCCCTATGGTCTCCGCGGTAAATGTCACAACGCTTTGAACTGTGGGTAATTCCCTT
>NC_045746.1:18880266-18891039 GCF_008692095.1 Etheostoma spectabile | reverse complement strand
AAGTCTGCACCGATGCAGACTCACGGTAAGGGCTCGGTAAGTGTGTACTCAAACCCTCAAGCCCTTTGAAATTTGACATTGGGAATTGGGAACACTAAGCCCTTACGAATTTTGCAAAAACGTGCACCAAAAGTCTGTAAGTCCGTGAGTCCGGACGTTAGGATTGGGCCACTGGTGGTGTTAGAGAGTAGTCCTCCCCCTGAAGTGCTTTGAGAGTCTATGATAAAGCGCTATATAAATGTAATTCATTATTATTAATTTATAGAGGTAGTGCTCAAATCTCTTCCCCTGGGCTTAATTACATGCCACTGTCTTTTAAAGCCGTACAACATCTGCCACTTTTCTTTGCGTTTGTCAGATGTTTTCGCCTGAACTTTCATGTTTTATGTGGAGATGGACCTGCTCCGGTCTTTCTTTGCTTCCACACTCTCCTCCTCGGTGCCGGCCCACGGCTGGATCTCCCCACTGCCGAATATTGTGAAGACGAGAGCTCCGCCGACGTTGATCCCAGCAGCCACCCAGAACACCATCCTCCAGCCTGCCAGGGTGTGCTAAAAACCACAGAAGAAGAGGTAGTGTATTACTTCATTGCCCCGTTATGTACAGCAGTGATTCCCAACTAGAGGTACTTATACACAGAAAGAGTGACTTCATTCTCTGCTCGGGACGCCAGTGCTCCACCATATCTTAACAAAGAAAACATTTGTTTGCTGCTATGTATTAATGTTCTGAATGGCGAGTACAGCCGCTTTAAAGTACTCTATGCAGAAAATGTCCCGTGTCTGTTCTACGTTTATGTATAATACTCTTTACATTAATGTAAAAGCAGGATTTTACTGTTGTAGTTGGTTGAGGTGGAGTTCATTTTTGTTCATTTTCTTAGTATTTTCCATTATAGATTAATCTGTTGATTATTTTCTTGATTAATTGTTCGTTTTGTAAACATTTTGCAAAAAGTGAGAAACCCAGTCTCAAATACTAACACTTACCAGTCCACAGTGACACCTTCACAATGCTTGTTCTGTCCAGTCAACAGTACGATCCTCTAAATTATTCAAATTACAGCTTATTGGAAACCCCCAAACTATTAGTTTATCATTACAGTTTTTAATTATTATTTTTTGGCAGTTTGATTTGAGTGCTTTTATTTCTATAATTTAGTTATTTGTTGTCTTGATTCTCTCTCTACATCAAGGACCAGAGTGGAAATGAGTCTATAATTTTGTAGATGATTGTAATTTAATCTCCTCCTCCTCATAATAAACTAAACTAAACTTTAAAATATTATAGTCCTGTAATAGTTTAAATGTTGTTTCACAGGCTTTTCCTCTCTAACTAAAATACACAAAACTGATCTCTTCCTTTAGATAAAAGATCAGCCATTTAAAGAATGTCATTAAAAGAACTCAAGCCTTGTATATTTGGTATTTTTTAAAGATTATTTTGTCCATTATTAGACATGACAGCTGAAGTCAGGAAATGGGGAAAGAGTGGGAGAATGAGATGCAGCGAGGAGCTGTGGGTCGGAACCGAACGTGCGGCCGCTGCGGCAAGGACTGAGCCTCTGTACAAGGGACGCACGCTCAACCAGGTGAGCACCACATCTATATGATCATTTAAAACAATCATTCCTCTTTAGAGACTTACATCCTTAGTAAAGTATCCTGTAACAATGGGTGCCAAGACACCAGGAATGGTCCCAAAAGTGTTGGTGATTCCTAGAAGTATTCCTGCATATCTGCAAGAGAGAGAGAGGTAAAATATTCTTCAGTGTTTCTTTATATGACAAACACAGTGAAAAATCATACCTAATCATAATGTGTATGACACACACAGAATTGTACGTACAATCATGAGTCAGGATGACCAAAACTGGAGAATTTGGCTGAAAGCTTGTCCACGTCATAATATTACTGTTCAAACGCCTGAGTCTTCATCACAAATGAAATGATTAGTTGATGAACAGAACAAAAGTCTGATAACTAGTTTAAATTTAAGTTTTAGTACATTTCCACAAATAAAAGCAAAACATTCGCTGGTTTAAGGTTTGTGAATTACACAATTTGCTGCTTTTAATGGTTTCATGTATTTGTAAAACTGAATATTTCTGGACATTTGAAGAGAAATGGCCACATGCAGCCCTAATCCTAACAAATATGCAAGTGAGGAAGGAGTACGGAAGGTAACACCCACCGAGGAGCGATGTCTATTTGGTTGATGTAGACCCCGGAGGCGGTGGCCCCTCCTATCGTTGTGGAGAGCGTGAGGAAGGTGACGGTAAGGATGTGGCTGCAGCCGGCGTAACTCACAGCCACGAGGAGAGCTGACGCTGGCAACACACCTGCAGGGGGGGGGGGGGGGGGGGGGGGGGGGGGGGGGGGGTGTGGAGAGATGGATGTCAAAAAAAACACAAAAAACAGGGTAAAACCACTACACCTGAAGAAAGCATCACTTGTATTCCTTGTTCTCTTTCTTCCTCTACAGCTAATGAGTAAACCATGAAACACTTTGTAAATCTGGAAGTCCGTGTGATTCTTTCAATACTGACCCTAAACCAGACGAGGGCAGCATTACTACATTCAAACCCTCATGAGAGATACGGTAATTTGTTTTTCGGTCCATAATAAATGAATTTCTCCTTAATATTTACTTACTAACTGAAAACCAACATACTGATTCCTGTGTGGAAGACACTTCCTTCATTGTTTGTCACAAGGACATTGTGAAAACTGAGACTTGAAAATATAATTCCCTTAGGTAAGTATGTTGTACGTTATTGGTGATTATTCAGTTGTGGAAAACTTTACTTCCGTATAAGGGGCAGTACCAAAATAGAAGAATAGTACTACTCCAGTAAACATACAGTACATTTAAACAGTTCCTTGAGTCAAAACACCTTCACATTTGGAGTACATAAAATCATAACCTTTACGTATTCTGAAAAATTCCTTTCAGTAGGTTACATTATTGATTTTGGTGTTGCAGATGGTCCAGTAATTAACCAATAATCTTTGGTAAGTGTGTGAAGAATTTAACTCTCAGCTGTTCAAAAGAAAACGTGCGTTAATATCAGATGATAAATCACACACACACTTTCCATCAGACAGGCAGAATAATTTAATTGATAATTTTTGATTTCCACCGTTTGTACAATGGAAAAAATTACAGTGCAGTCAGTGCATATTTGGACAGTACCATGTTTATTGTTTTGCCCTTAAACTCCAGCACATTGTTTTCTAAATAAAAATGTGACTATGAGGTTAAATGTGACTTCTAGCTTAGCCTTATTGCGTGATCAATGTGGGGTTTGTATAAAAAGCCACAGCTTCTACAGGGTTCATTAAAGGGGAAGTAAACAGCAATAGTTGTTGTGCCAGAGCCAAAACAATACTGTGAAAAGTGAAATACACACTGCCCTTGACACAAATTAAGTCAAACGGTCCAACGTAAATGACTTCTCCGGGTCCTTAACTTCCACATAAACATCTATTCTTTGTCCTGTGACAGTCAACCAGACACAGAAGATGTCCAATTCCCAGGATAAATGTAAGAAGATTTGGGTTCCTCTCACTGAGTCTACAGTGATATCTTCCCATTGATTTTAACGGATTGTTTGTTGGCTGTTTTTTTTTGTTGTTCTTGATGGTTTTTTTTTTTTGTCTTACTTTGTCATTTGTATGTTCTTGTAAAATCGGCCAAAATTTAAATAAAAAAAAACAAAAACAGACAGAAGCAGTCATGTAGAACATGTGTATAGGTGACATAAACAAAGATAATCTGAGAGGAGAAGCTTGTTTTACCTGCGAGTGTAAAGAGCTTGCGTACGTTGGTGATGCTGAACACCTTCCTCTCAATCAGACGGTCTGCTACGACACCTGACAGAGTCGAGATTAACCAGGCACCGAGGTACGGCAGGGCGGAGAGAAATCCATTCTGGACAGAGACAGAGACTTTTTTCAGAGTTGTCCTATTTTGATAAGGATTTGATCCCCGGTTGCAACTGACAATCATTTTCATAGTCGATTAATGTGTTGATTATTTTCCTGATTAATTGATTAGTTGTTTGGTTTAGAAAATGTAAGAAAATGGTGAAACATGTCGATCAGTGTTTTCCAAAGCCGAAGATGAGTCCTCCAATGTCTTGTTTTCTCCAAAACGCAAAGATATTAAGATTACTATCCTAGAAGAGTGAAAAACTAGAAAATATTCACATTTAAAAAGCTGGAATCAAAGAATTATTCCCATTTTTTATTGAAAAAATTCCTCAAACTGAATAATCAATTATAAAAATAGTTGCAATTAAGTTAAAAGTTGACAACAAATCAATTAATGGATTCATATTTGCAGCCCTAATTTACAGGTAGCTTTATCTTTGTTCAGTTTTAAGAGATAAATAAATAAATAAATTAGCATAGTACAGTGCCCTGTCACAGAGCATCGGGTTGTAAGAGAGAAGTGCAGCATGTTAAGTAATGGGACCACCAAAATCATTTATGACCTTTGGGCAAATTAAAAAACAAAACAGTTTGACACACTTATTGTATTTCTTGCTGAGAGTTAGATGAGATGATTGATGTGTCTCTTATGTGTGTAAAGTAAATAGGAAAATATGAAACAGCAGCTGGGTAACTTTGTTTAGCATAAAGACAGCTAGTCTGGCTCTGTTCAAAAGGTTAAAATATGGCCTACCAGCACCTCTTAAGGTCATTAATAAATATGTTTAGAAAATTAGTTCCAGTTCTGTTGGAGGACCGCTAGCCGTTTATTTAAATTGTTTAACTCTGTCCCAATTCTGTTCCAAACTTTAATACATCTTAACGTTGGTTTACCTTTGGAAAATGTACAGGTAAGAAACTACAGCGGTTTACTTTTAGTAAATTACACACAATCTTCAAAACGTAATTCAAGATCAATCGCTATTTACTAACATTTCTTATTCATTTTTAAATGTGAAATGTAGGAGCAAATAAAATAAAACTTTACCGATTGTAGGTCAAAGTGCAAGATATTATCCATGTAGGTGGGCAGGGAGGTGAGCAGGGTGTAGTAGCTCCAGTTCGAACACATCTGGGTGATGATGATGGACCACAGAGGGACCGACAGCAACATGGGCAGCACGGGCACGGCCCAGCCATGACCTGTACCCTGCAGGTGCATGAAAACATCTTTAGAAAACACTGCACATACAGTATATGACAAAAAAACTATACTAAATCCTTAGCTATCACTGATATAATGATACAAAAAAATATTATTCAACGGATTTAAACAGGTTTGAGATGTTAGGAAGCAGGTAAACTTAAATTATTATGTACATGGATTGACAGGAAAGCTTTCACTAAAGGGATACTTTGCTGATTTGAATCCAGCTCTGTGTCATCTTTGTTTGGGCGATGTGTGCGGAAGAAAAGTGATTGGCTTCCCTGCACGGAGCTCAGAGCAGACGAGGTCTAAGCGGTTTCTGATCCAGCGGCTGACGCCAGACCTCCCCTGATCTGCTCTGCTGGGAGCTCCGTGTGCTGCAGCCATGGAGGGAAGCCACACACCCTTCACCCTTCACCCTTCACCCTTCACCTGCCCACACTGCCCAAACTGCAGAGCTGGATTTAAATGTGTATAGTGACTTGTTGGCATTACACCAGCAAAACAACAAATGGACAGCTGAGGGGAAGAGAAAATAAGAAAAACAGAACAGTAAAGGCAACAGGACATTTGAGAGGGAACTTATAAACTTTACACTGCACGTAGAAGAACTCTTCAACATGGAGTAGAAGTGTGAGGGAAAACTTAGTTTCAATTCATCCAAAACTCCCTTTCAGACATACAGCTGGAAGGAAGTGTAATCTTTAAATAACTGAGTAAAACACCTTCTTTGCAGCCCGCATACCAACTGGCAATACAGGGAAACTGTATGAGTGGACTCATGATGATAATTTGTTGTTTCATGTATTTAAATCAAAGATTTAAAGCTGCAATAGGTCAGAGTTTAATATTTTATCTACACAGAGAAGCAGCAATAACGCAGGGTATCTCATTCTTCTGGGTTTTCTGGTTCAAACATTTTTTAAACTAATACATCTTTTGTCATTTCTAAATCACCACAGCTTACTTTTTGACCAGAAAAAGTAGAGCAAGATTGAGAAATGTGAGCTGCAAGTTAGTTCATAAAACATTGGTTAATGTTTGTGCACCTGAGGTCCGATGGAATTTATGATGTAATCTCGCTCCTCTTCACTGATTCGACGGTGGGTGCGAGGGTCATTGGATACAAAAATAAACCAAAAGACTGCCCAGAGGCAACCAGCACTCCCTAAAGGGAGACACAGAGAGAGAGAGAGAGTAGCCCTACCTTTATGGTAATTTTAAACTTTTTCTAGAGGCAACATTAAAGTGATGTACACATTATTGCTCACTAATTATAATCTGTTAATACAGTTTTTTTTTTTTTAAATGAGCCATTCTGCATGAGTACATTTACTTTTTGTACTTTGTTAGTTTTGATACCAATACTTTTTTTCATCTACTGAAGAAACACTTTAAATATTAATTTAAGGATTTTTAAATGTGGTATTACTACTTTTTGTTGTTCTTCCACCACTGCTTTTGGGCCTTAGTGTTCTACAAATTACTATAAGTGATATCTGTTTGTCATACAGCAACAACTATGTTGGTCAAATGACATTTCTCTCATATTATTCATTAATATCAGATTGGAAATTTATGATCTGCATGTTTAAATGTCTTATTGTTGTTAAGCATTAAACATCTTCCCTAACTAGAGAAACTAAGGTATGTCATGATGTATATGTGATTGAGTTTGGGTTTCCCTCGCTCACCACAGAGGTAGAAGACAGCGGGCCAGCCTAAGGTTTGGCAGATGTAACCGGTAAGAGGCAGAGCCAAAAAGGCCCCAAAGTTGGCCCCAGATCCTGACAGGGTCATCAGACGAGAGCGCTCCAGAGGAGGAGCCCAGCGAGCCCACATGGCCATCATGGCCGGGAATGTCACACCCTGGCGACACATGGAGACACATTCAGAAAGACAGGCAGTGAGTGAGACAGAAAAACATGTACATATGGAATGAAGATGTGTAGAAATCCTAAGTTTCAATGTTATAAAAAAAATTCTGCGATGTAAAACAGAGCTGAAATGATTAATCAGCAAATATTTGTGATGAACTATAAATCATTTAATTGATGTTTTATTTTACATTTTATACTATAAACACTTTATTAAATAATCAAGAAAATAATCAGCAGATTAATCAATAATGACAATAATTGATCGTTGCAGTTCTAGTGTAAAGGCAACTAAAGCGTCAGAGGGAAAACAAATACAAACACCTAACTGTGCACTTCATATTCCCTGCAGCCTCCTGTGTCCTGCGTCACGCACTCTTACCTCTCCAAAGCCCTCCAATGCTCGGAGTGCAAACAGCCAGTACGAACCCATCTGGGCAGCCAGAGGGGTGAGCAGCGTGAGGACAGCGGTGCCCAGCACACCCAAACCCAGGAAGATGCTCCCCCCGAAGTGACCGGCCAGGTAGCCCCCCGGGATCTGTGTACACAGGTAGCCGAAGAAGAAGGCTCCCAGCAGCCAGCCCTGAGTCTCCGAGTCCCACGGGTACTGTGGGGTCTGGGACCAGAAGACGCATTTACATCTGTGAGATTTCACCACCCGGTAAAGGTGATAGAGTTTGTGTACAGTGTGTCTTTAAATGTGCAAATAGGTTTAAGAAAAGAAACAAAGAAAGAAACAAACTGACATGTTATCTTGAAGGGGGGGTGTTATCAAGTGTTTTGTTCCAAACTACACACATATATGTTCAAGAAAATTGCTTAAAGATAGTTTGTTACCCCCTCAGGTTGTAGGAAAGTGTCGCTGGTGTTTTCCGACCCTCCTGGCAGTGGACAGGCATAGATTACAGAGGTGTTCTGGGCTGGTTCGGGGTCAGTGATATTCACCATGGCTACCATGGCAACACTGAGGTTGACACGAAGACCGTAGACTACAGCGAACCCGAGAAACATCAGGAAGGCCAGGTTGAGGCGAGCCGAGCAGCACCGAGGAGGGACTGGGAAACAGAATACAACGATATTTACATGTAGTCTGGACTGTGAGCATATCTTTTTTTTTTTTAAAGCATAATTAATGTTTTGCTGGAAATGAGAATGTCTTTGTTTGCACCAGAGGTTATGTTAAATAAAAATATAGAAAGAGCAGCAGTGATAAGTCTAATGACAGATAATCTGCCGCAATTTTGATTTTTGGGGTTTTTAATAGCTGTTGTAAAAGAACAACCAACATCATCTTACATGTGAAAAAATGTTAACTTTATAGTAAATTGAACAGTAAGTAGTAAACTCAAAATCTTGATTAAAATACATTTTATCTGCTTCAAAAATAAACACCTGCATCACTCTCAATGAGGGGTTTAACGTCCTCGCTCTCGTCCGAAGGGGCCGAGTTGATGGAGTAGCCATTTGGTTGAGGCATGACACTTGGCTGACCCGGAAAATATTAAGTTTGTAAAATGATGTCACTGAGCCATGATGTCAACGAAACCTGCTGGACGGACAAAGGTGGTTATCAGAAAACTGGAAAAACACAAACAGTAATCGCAGAAGGAAGCTCTGCGATGAACACATGACACAGACAAGTAATATAAGAATAAAAGTCAAGTGACACAACACATCAGCAGAGTTTGATAAAAAAAAAGCTTGAACACACACGCACACACATTTGCTGGTGCAAGCTCATGAAATTTCAGGATTTGATGCATTTCTTTGTCTATATTTAGTATATTTAGGTTCAAGGCTGTTGGTAGGACAAATATACATATAATATACAGCAGAGTAATCAAAGAGTAATGACTCTGTATAGCAAGTGCTAAATGTTATTGAGTGGAATCGTCTGTAAAAGAAAAAGCCAGGATAATAACACTGAGTCATTGTTTTGAGTTTCACTTCTTACACTTGCTGCTGTTTAGCTTTGAATAAAAAAAATAAAAAATATAAGTAACGACTCATGATGTTGATGGCAGCAGAAAACCTTTTGAATGAAATGCTTTTAAGAAACTGAGAAAAATAAACTTGATTGTTGGTTGTTTTTTGACACAATACAATATGTTTTTTGGGGGGGGGGGGTCGAGCTTGGTTTCATAACACTAAGAGTTTCTCGTGACAGCAGATATACAGTGTTATCATTACAGTACATAATAGGACCAGAATGACCACAAATAACCTGAAGCAGCTAGTCGGGGGTCATCCCATCAATAACCAGTTACATAAATAATCCTTTAAAGGTGCTCTAAGCGATGTCACGTGTGTTTTAGGCTAAAACATTTGGTGTCACATACAGCAAACATCACCTCACTGTCCGTGAGCTGCCTGGCCCCAGAACACACTGTAAAACAAAAACCTGGTCTCTGTAGAGAGCCCAGGGTCTACAAACGGCAACAAAAACAAACTGTGCCCACCTGCACCACGAAGCATACACACACACAGTGATCCAGTGCCTGGCTGTTGCCTGGCAATGGATTTCCATTTTTTTAGTAGGAACATTTTCCTTCATAAACAAAAGTTCTTAGGTTCTCAACCATTACTCCCTCTTTTTTGTGGAAGTTAAGTCACTTGTTAAATCACTTTATTTGATCAATAATAAAAAAGCAACAAATGTATAGACTGTTATAAGAATGTGTTTGATGAGCCTCCGTAACACCAAATTGGTTATATATTGTTTATTTAATTTAACTGTAAATTGAATTTCCACATTTATAGTGTGATGTGTATACTCTCATAATTGTATATCTTTACAATGTAATTTAGTTTTCATCCCTTAAAAAAAATTAAAAATGAATGAAATTATAAAGGTCTTATAGACTGGGATTGTCTATGGTATGTGACATCACAACATTCTATAACACATCAGAATCACGACTGGCCAATCAGCTGTGAGTTCAATAAATAAATCAATAGTTGCAGATTAATAATTTTCTGATTATTAATTTAATTGATTAATTGACAAAGTGTTTCCAAAAAAATGATTTATTTCTCAGGAAGTTTTAAAAAAATATTTTTTTTTTCCAATAATTTACAGTACGTGAAGTGTCAGTGTGTATAAGAAAAAGGTAAAATCTGGAAAAACTGAGAATACATCTGTGACTCTAAATACTGATTATGTACAAAAATCACTAATCTTGAGTGTTTGCATTGATCTGTCTGCAAAAGTCTCCAGTCAGTGACATTGTGTCAAATAAGGTGTGTTCTCCAGAAAGTTTACTGTTAAACGTTCTCTTAATAGTATGGAGTCTATCTCTATTGGATATGTGCTGGAGATGTCCGTATTAGCATTTGTCCTGACTTATCGCTGAAGAATAAACAGTTTTCAAGATCTACTTTCATTGATTTTAAGATTTCACTGGCCACCACTTTAAAGCACATTTGAATCTGGTCCCTAAATATATTTCTGATCTTTCGACTCATCCTAAGCATGAGCATTCCTCACGCAGGGACTTTTCATTATACATCTTATAGAAATTGATCAATTATGTTCTCAAGACATTTTTATATACACATGTTACACATGCTGTTTTTAAACATTTATTGTCATTCATTAAAATGACCACAATGAACACATTGTGTATCCCAAATATATTGTGCTATGTGGAAAGTATGTATGCATGAAAAACATATACTTTTGTGCATTACCATGTGACACATGGTCTACAAGTGAATGTCTGTGCAACTGTGTGTGTGTGTGTGTGTGTGTGTG